>NC_053434.1:122513715-122813715 GCF_007990345.1 Gossypium hirsutum
GATGGTCTACTATCTGAATTCGACATACCTATGTGAATCAAAGGCTGTAAAAGGGAGCGCGATAGCAGATTTCCTAGCAAGTAGAGCCCTGGACGATTATGAGCCTTTGAACTTTGACTTCCCAAATGAGGATCTGATGTATGTGCAACTACTGAAACGGGCACATAAGAAGGCAATACTTGGAAATTAAATTTTGATGGAGCCTCAAATGCCATGGGCAACGGGATTGGGGCAGTCTTGGTATCTCTAAACGGTGATCATTATCCTTTCACCAGTAAACTAGATTTGATTGCACAAATAACATGGCGGAATATGAAGCATGTATCATGGGAATCCGCGCGGCTATGGAACGCAAAATCAAGGTACTTGAGGTATATGGGGATTCAGCATTGGTAATTTATCAGCTCAAAGGCGAATGGGAAACAAGAGACCCTAAGTTGATTAGTTACCGAAGGATGGTCCTAGAATTGATTGAGGAGTTTGACGACATCACTTTTGTTATCTCCCACGAGACGAGAATCAGATGGCCGATGCTTTAGCTACATTGGCTTCCATGATCAAAGTAAATAGACCAGAGGATGTGAAGCCTATCCAAATGAGCATTTATGATGCTCCAGCCCACTGTTGTAATATTGACGAGGAAGAAGAAAAGGACGACAACCCTTGGTATCAGGACATATTGCGATACGTGAAAAATTGTGAATACCCAAACCAAGCAACTGAGAATGACAAAAGAATGTTGAGGAGGCTGGCCAGTGGTTACGTCTTAGATGGGAAATCCTGTACAAAAGAGGAAAAGATCAGGTGCTGTTAAGATGTGTAGACGCTGTGGAGGCCAAGCAGATCTTGGAAGAAGTCCATGATGGTATTTGTGGAACACACGCTAACGGTTTCACAATGGCCAGACAGATCATGAGATTTGGATATTATTGGTCTACCATGGAAGGAGACTGCATCAAGTATGCTAAGAAGTGCCATAAATGCCAGATTTACGGAGACAAAATTCATGTGCCTCCATCACCTCTTCACGTCATGACTTCCCCATGGCCTTTCTCCATGTGGGGCATGGACGTCATTGGGCCGATATCGCCAAAGGCTTCAAACGGACATCGTTTCATTTTGTAGTGATTGACTACTTTACTAAGTGGGTAGAGGCTACTTCTTACGCCAACGTCACAAAGACAGCTGTCAGCAAGTTTTTAAAGAAGGAAATCATATGTCGGTATGGAATGCCTGAAAGGATCATATCAGACAACGCATTAAATTTGAATAATAGCACGATAGCAGAGGTTTGTAATCAATTCAAGATCAAGCACCACAACTCATCGCCATATCGTCCGAAGATGAATGGTGCGGTGGAGGCAGCCAATAAAAATATCAAAAAGATTGTGGGGAAAATGACTAAGACCTATAGAGATTGGCACGAGAAGTTGCCATTCGCCCTCTATGCTTATCGAACATCCGTCAGGACTTCTACCGGGGCAACACCATTCTCTTTGGTTTATGGGATGGAGGCAGTGCTACCAATTGAGGTTGAAATTCCCTCTCTCCGAGTTTTTTCAGAACTAAAGTTAGATGAAGCAGAATGGGTCCAAGCCCGATATGATCAGCTGAACTTGATTGAGGAAAGGAGGTTAAGAGCTATCCGTCATGGTCAAATGTACCAGAAACGAATGATGCGAGCTTACAATAAGAAAGTTCGTCCTAGAAACTTCCATGAAGGGGACTTGGTACTGAAGAAGATCCTTCCCATACAAAAGGACTTCAGAGGAAAGTGGATGCCAAACTGGGAGGGACCTTATGTAGTAAAAAAGGCCTTTTCAGGAGGGGCATTAATTTTAACTGGGATGGATGGCAAAAGCTTGCCCAATCCTGTGAATTCGGATTCAGTGAAGAGGTACTTTGCCTAAAAAAAAAAAAAAAAAAAAAAAAAAAAGGGGAGAGGCCAAGGCGAAAACCCGCAAAGGGCACCTTGAGACCAAAGGGGCTTTGAATTGAAAACCCAGGAATGGGCAATTCGAATTTTCGATCAAAGTTGAGGCATAGAGTAGTTTTGTCTTCTCCGAATTAACAAGAAGGAGAGATGCTACATCTTGGGGCATCAACAAAGTTTTTTAGGATTTCTAAACACAGAGTTTGTGCAGAGGAACTCATGCTGCGATATCTGGAGCACCTGTTTTTTTTTTTTATCTTATCTTAGCAAAATTTGCTATTTGTTCATTTAGAGCTCTGCTCCCAATAAAATTCCATCTTATTCATTGTGATAATCTTTTTCATCATATCTCAGCAAAGTTTGCTATCTTGATTGATTTATTCATTTCGAGCTTTGCTCTCAGCAAAATTTTATTTTGTCCATTTTGATAATCTTTCAAGCATTTTTCCTTGAAATAACGATTAATGGATTGACAATACACATGCAGAAGGAGTTCTGCATATTACTCTGAAAGTTTCTAAATAATACGAGGACCTGAAACAGGACTATTGTTTAGAACTAACCAAACCTAAGGGTTGGAAACATTTGAGAAATGATAGTCTAAATAGCGTCTATTTCTTTGGGTTTTCTGTCAAACTGGCTGAACAAGAAGACATCAGTGATAGAACCTTGATGAACAATAAGGAATGACAACCTAAGCATTAAAAATGGATCATTCTCATGACATTCTACAAATATAATACATACACATCTAGTTAGGAGCATTTGATTCATTCTGATCATGTCATCCTAAACACTAGGCATAAATAGGTCCATGAAATGGATTTTGCAGGTCATGTTCCCCAGAGAACAGATCAAAGAAACAAATCCTATACCCCTGAAGTTACAGTGGGATAGATTGAAGTCATTAAAGCAGATCTTATCTTCCTATATTGGTAGGAAGTAGATCGACGACGCAGATCTTGTCTTCCCATACTGGTGGCGAAGTAGATCGCAGAAAACAGATCTTGTCTTCATGTATTGGCGTGAAGTAGATCGGAGGTAGCAGATCTTATCTTCCTATATTGGTAGGAAGTAGATCGACGACGCAGATCTTGTCTTCCCATACTGGTGGCGAAGTAGATCGCAGAAAACAGATCTTGTCTTCATGTATTGGCGTGAAGTAGATCGAAGGTAGCAGGTCATATCTTCCTATATTGGTAGAAAGTGGATCGAAGATGCAGATCTTGTCTTCCCATATTGGTGGCGAAGCAGATCGTAGAAAGCAGATCTTGTCTTCATGTATTGGCGTGAAGTAGATCGAAGGTAGCAGATATTATCTTCCTATATTGGTAGGAAGTGGATCGAAGAAAGTAGATATTGTCTTCCCATATTGGTGGCGAAGTAGATCGAAGAAAGTAGATATTATCTTCCTATATTGGTAGGAAGTGGATCGAAGATGCAGATCTTGTCTTCCTATATTGGTGGCGAAGTAGATCGAAGAAAGTAGATCTTGTCTTCATGTATTGGCGTGAAGTAGATCGAAGATATCAGATCCTATCTTCCTATACTGGTAGGAAGTGGATCGAAGATGCAGATCTTGTCTTCCCATATTGGTGGCGAAGTAGAATCGCAGAAAACAGATCTTGTCTTCATGTATTGGCGTGAAGTAGATCGAATGTAGCAGATCCTATCTTCCTATATTGGTAGGAAGTGGATCGAAGATGCAGATCTTGTCTTCCCATATTGGTGGCAAAGTAGATCGCAGAAAACAGATCTTGTCTTCATGTATTGGCGTGAAGTAGATCGAATGTAGCAGATCCTATCTTCCTATATTGGTAGGAAGTGGATCGAAGATGCAGATCTTGTCTTCCCATATTGGTGGCAAAGTAGATCGCAGAAAGCAGATCTTATCTTCATGTATTGGCGTGAAGTAGATCGAAGATAGCAGGTCCTGTCTTTCTATATTGGTAGGAAGTGGATCGACGATGCAGATCTTGTCTTCCCATACTGGTGGTGAAGTAGATCGAAGAAAGCCGATCGACGATGGCAGATTTTACCTCCCTGACTACAGTGGAGTACATTGAAACCAATAACTCTATCTCCCTACATTCAACAGTGGAATAGAGTGAAGAGCACAAATCCTGTCTCCCTAAGCAGTAATTGAGCGGACGAAGAAAAACACAAATCTCATCCCCATGGAATTGTAGCAGAGTAGATTGAAGCTACAAGGCGTATCTAAAGTTGC
Organism: Gossypium hirsutum; assembly: GCF_007990345.1. Taxonomy (NCBI): domain Eukaryota; kingdom Viridiplantae; phylum Streptophyta; class Magnoliopsida; order Malvales; family Malvaceae; genus Gossypium; species Gossypium hirsutum. Next base: position 122,517,876 of record NC_053434.1, read on the forward strand.
AGTAGAGCAGATCGAAGACTCATAAGACGCAGTGGACTAGAATGAGGTTACTTGAAGAAAGGAAGCACCAAAAGAAGTCAAAACTCGACGAGCCCGGGCAAAATTGGCCTTTCTTAGTCTTTGCTCTGTTCTCGTTACACGATAACACGCAAAGAGGGGCAGCTGTAAGGCCCAATTTTATGCCCAGGCCCGAATATTAAAACAATAAACAACAGTCCAATTACAAAATAAACCCAAAACCCAACTAACCTAGCCCAATACCCTAAACCAACCTAGCCCAATCCTAAAACTACCTGAGCCCAAATTTTAAAACCCTAACAGCCCATCTGCTTGAAAGATTCCAGCAGCAAGCCCTAGCTCCCACCATTGTCAGCCGCCGCTCCACCTCCTCGTCCACCACGCCCCACGCGTCTGACACCCCCACTTGCTCCACCGTGCCCACCACCTGCAACAGAGACAGAAACAACAGCAAAGAAAGCATGCGATGATGGGGAAAATGATAAACAAAAGGAACAAAACAAATATATTGGCTTTAAAAGCCGAAATCTGTCATGGGAAGGGGGGGATTTTTCTTTTCATTTTTCAACTGTAATACTACTTAAGAATACAAGAAAAAAGCAGATTCAAGCGAGAAAGACCAAAAACAGAAAAGGCAGTCAGATCTAAGGTTTTTATTGTTCAAAAACTCTCTATTACATATTTTTACATAGCATAAATCTAAAAAAGGGAGTTAGCAAAAAAAAATAAAAAAATTTTACCTTTCCGGCCACCGCGTGCGGTGGCCGGCGCCGGCGCCGGCGAGCCTCCGGTGGCCGTCCGGTACCCCCCCTTTGCCGGAAATCGCTCCGTGCCCTCCCTCTCCCTCTTTCTTTCCTTTTTTTTCCCCTCACCTGGTCTCAAATGAATTTTTTCAAAAAATTTTAGCTTTTATAGGGGACCAAAACGCACCGTTTTGGTCCCCCCCTGTTTAATGATAAAACGACGTCGTTTCGGACGTGGGGCGGGTCGACCCGACCCACACCAGGGTAGGATCCGCGTGTTTTTGAGCGGAAGGGCTATTTGCGCAATTGGCCCTTCCGCATTTTTATATTTCGCAATTAAGTTATTCGTTGTTTATAAATTGACCCTGAAATCCATTACACTTTGCGATTTAGTCCCCCTTCCAACGGTGTCGTTTCAAGTGTTTGGACAAATTATTTATTTGATCCCCCATAGTTTAACGCGCGTTCTGATAAGTTCATTCTCCTTTAATTTCTTTCAAAATTCGCCCCAGAGATTTGGTTTTTAATCCAATCTCATCCCTTCTTCAATTTTTTACCTTAAATTTCATAATATTTTTGCTGTTTAATTCAATTTTAAATATAAATTGTTATATATATAATATTATTATCATTGTTGTTTTATTATTATTGTATTATATTTAACTATATATATATATTTTGTTTCGTTTCTATTATTATATACATGTATCATATATTCATTAATATTAATATTTGTTCACATATTTCATTACATATATATATAGGTATTTTTGTGTATATGGTATTATTTTCATGTATTCATTTATTTATATAATTTTTTTATAATTATATTAGGCATACACTTGTAAATATCGTGCTATTCGTATATTTCCCATCATCTCATACAAATATCTTTGCATTATTCGTCATACATTTTTTTTCATTTTTATGTATATGTTTTAGATATCACAACATTTATATATTTTCGCATTATGTTACGTATACATTTTTTGTCTTTACTATTGTGATTATTAGTATATGTTTTTATATTTATGAATATATCTTTAATACATATAAGTGTGTATTTATTATTAATAGATGTTTTCAACACTATTATTATGTATATTATGTGAATATTTTAACATTATATTATAATTTTATATATATTACGCACATATATATATACCCCCTTTTTTAAATATTATATTTTTACATATATATATGTAGATATACGTACTTATACCTATTTAAACATATTTTTTCACACTTCATAATTTTTATACACTTACATATATTTATGCATATTTTACATCATATACATACTTATATATTTTATACTCTTAAAAATGCTTTTTGTATATTTCATATATTTTATAATTCACATACATATATCTTATATTATCACGATTTGTAAGTATATAAATATACATTTACATTTTTTAAATATTTATCGATTTCATATATGCGTATATACTTATCTATGTTTTCATATTCTGTAATTTATATATATATTTCTTATTTTATGGTTTTAAATTATACATGCATATACATTTTTACATAATTGTATTTATTGTCATCATTGTTATTGGGTGCTTGTTTATTTATTCATGTACACTTGTGTTTTTTTAAATGTTAGTTCTATTTATTTATTTGTATGCTTCGTGTATGTAATCGCCTCGTCATTTCATTTTGCCTATTGTATTGTTGTTACTCACTTTACTTTGCTTACCTTGTCGTATTCGTTATTGTTTCGTCAAGCATTAACACCAAACATCAAAAGGAAAATTTTTCTAAATAAGGCAATATTTCGCGTTTGGAAAATCGAGAAAATGTGCCCTAACGTGCTGGGTTTCGATTTCTCGTTCGACCAAATAGCCAAATATCCTTTTTAAACTTTTAAATAAGGCGATATTTCGCGTTTGGAAAATCGAGGAAACGTGCCCTAACGTGCTGGGTTTCGATTTCTCGTTCGACTAAGCAGCCAAATATCCTCTTAAAGCTTCAAAATATAGTTTTATTAAACTATAAGGTGATCTTGGTTTCGATGGTTTAGGGTATCGTGTCCTAATGTGCTGGATGTGATATTCCTTCGGAACAAGAGAATCTTATATTTCAATTCACGTTATCAGAGTTTTCTTTTAAGGATCGTATTTTTAAAACCCTTCAAATTTTCAATTTTCGACACTAAGACACTAATTAATCAACTAGGTACCAATTTGGGCGTATCGAGGGTGCTAATCCTTCCTCGTGCGTAACCGACTCCCGAACCCGTTTTCTAAATTTCATAGACCAAAATCTTTGTTTTAATAAAAATTAAATCGTTTATTAAAAACAACCACTTTTCAAGGTGACCCGATCACACCTCATCAAAAAGGATCGGTGGCGACTCCCGTTTTCGTTTTTTTTTTAATCCAAGTCGACCCCGTTTTCATTCAAAAAATGGTGTCAACAATTATATTATGGGTGGAAGAATTTTTTTTTCGTGTGTGTAAAATTTATATTTTAAAAAGTTTAGTTATAGGTGGAATAGTAAAATATTTATGTATAAATCTTCATTAATTTCGTGTTTGGTTTCCAAATATTTAGATATGTTTAGTTATTAGTGTAATAATACGAAAAAAAGATTATTTAATATATATGTGCTAAAATAATTAAATATAAATAAAGATTAAATCATACAAATTTAAAAAAAATAAAGCCTCTTCAAAATAAATAAAAGAAATCATTTTCTTTATAAAAATAAGTCATGTGAAACGAAAAAAATTATTGATTGAAATTAATTTATTGTTAGTTTATATACCAAAACATGTGAAAAAGAATAATATTCCTACTAAAGCTGGCATTAGTTTTCTTAAAAAATTGTTTTTAAATAATATTCTTACTCGTGACATTGAACTCAACAAAAGATTTTATTATAAGAGAAATGATTGTATGAAACTGTAATTTCACGTCATCCTTATCACTTTCTAATAAGAGAATGATAAATCAGATTTTTCCTCCTAATTTTTAGTATTTTTAGTTGAACTTGAATTTTTTTAGGAAGAAAAAAGATAAAAATATTAAAACTATAATATATAGATAAATATTATTTACTTATATTTATTAAAACGATAATAATAAATATTTAGTTAAAATATGTCTTAAGTTTATGTATTCTTCAAAATTTTAAAATTTAGCCTTTGTGTTTTTATTTTAAAAAAATTAGTCTTTCACTTTTCAAATTTTAAAATTCAGATCCAATTATTAACACAATTATTTTTTATTAAATTTTTTTGTGTGACATTTTGAAATTAAAAAAAAGTTCACTTGGTAATCATGTAACTAAAAAAATAATATTGTAATAAACTTAAATTTAACAAAAATAAATTTAACATGTTAACAGTTGAACCTGGAATTTGAAATTTGAAAAGTCTAGATTCTAAAAAATAAAAATACAAAGAGTACAAAAATTTATGACATATTTTAACTAGGATTTGATTATAGTATATAGATAGATTTTTATTTTTTATGGTAAAATATAAAAACAAGGCAAAGCTCGAATAATAAACATGATTAGCCCGATTCAAACCCAAGCCACACCTGAAGTGATCAAGACAGATTTTTATTAAAACTATAATAAATAAATATTTATATGGCAGCTAGGTAAGTGCATAAAAATAAAAGCTTTAAATTATTTAATGTTTTTTTTTAAATTATTATTGTATTGTACATGGTACAAAGAAACTTCGCATGAAAATAAAAGATGATTGGTAAATGGTGAGTATTCTTTTTTCATATAATAAATTACACACACTTGTAAGTTGTAAGCTTTATTATCAATGGCCGTCATTCGTCTTTTTCTCTAATGCTTTTTTTTTGCTTAAAATTATACCGACATGGCTCCTAACTATAGGGATTTCACTGCCTTTCTTTACTAAATCTCTTCATCTTTCTCTTTATGTTGCTCTTATGTTAGTCCTGCTCCTCTTTCTTCTTCTACTATTTACTTATTTTGTTTAGTCTGTGATGATCTCTTTGTGTTTGCTTTTATTGATCTCTTTAAAGATTTTTGGGATTATTTTCTTGTAACTTGATTCATCTTTGTTGTTTGCATATGGGGTTTTTGAGTTTCTTTTTTTCCTTTTTTTGTATTTTCAATGATTTGAGGATCGGCAAAGATCTTGTATTTATTTTTGCTAATGCTAAAATTCGAGTTTCAAATTCGTTTACGAAGATATAAACCAATTGAATTAAATTCTAGATTTATTTTTGTTTTTAGATTTTATTCATCTTTATTTGAATTTGCATTTTGAAGTTAAAATTCGAATTTTAAATTTGCTAAATGTTAATGATTTATAACTGTGGTTTTATGAATAAGCTGAAAATAGATTCTGGGTTTATTTTAAAATTTGATAAATAACTTAGTTTCTAGATTTTTTTATATGGTTTTTTTAGTAAAATACTGTGATAATTGTTTGATTTCTTGTTTAATTTTGTAGGAAAAAAGAGTTTGAATAATTGAAACATAATGCAAACTCTGCATCTTAAAGAACATGGTGGGATTGGGAATCAACCAATGGGACAATTGGCCTCAACTCCACCATCATCATTGCCAACACTGCCATGGTGTAGTGTTTTAGGATCTCATCAATCTCTTCATGGAGGGGAGGCTTTTGGTGCTCAATTGAAGCCCTTTCTAATGGAACATCCCTCTAATGGGGACCAAGTTTTTTCATCCAAACAACTGAATAAAGGGAATACTGCTCAATTCACTATTTTCCCAGGTAAATCTCATCCTAATTTCTTGTTTTTTTTTTGTTTTAGAAAATGGATTATTAAGAATTTATAGTTTATGTATTGGAAACAAAGATTTATGTAGAATAAGATTATATGAATTTTTATATTTTTAATTTGATTAGAAACGATTATTCAACTTTGAATATTTCAAATTAAAATTCAATGAATAATAACAACGTTATGTGGTTATATATATTTAACATTTATGTTTAATATGTATTCGGATTTGGTGATGAAAGTATGGTCAAAAGTTGTTACTATTAACGAAGTCAATTTCAAATCAATACTATTTGTGTTGGTCATAATGTCCTGTTATGGAAGTAAATCGAAACAATAATGTTTTATTTCTTTTTCGGTGTAAATTTCAGTTAATACCAATTGTACCTCTCTATTTCGGTTTGTAATGGTGCATATCGACTCATACCGATTTTTTGTATTTATTAATATTTTAGAATATTTTTCATCTATATTTATAATTTAATTTCTGGTTTTTCAGTAAAATCTATAGTACATGTGCATGCAAATATAACTTAATTATATATTTTAATTTTAAAATTTACTAAAAACCATGCACATATACTATATATATTTTTTAAAAATTTTAAATTCTATTTATTAAGCTCAATACATTAATCATTATATTTTATTTTTAAATCTAATTATAAAATATAAAAATAATTAAGAAAAAAATATTAAGGATTTTAAAAAAATTAAAATCTTGTACCAACCAATATGAGCCGATATAAATACGTACAAGTTGATATTAACTAAAATGAATTGAAACACATCGAAACAACCACAACACATTATAATTTAATTGAAATAAAACTTAAAATACTCGATACTAGTTTAATACATACCTACTAATACAATACTGACAACCATTAAGATTATACTCCGAATAAGAACAATCTTTTTAAAAAAAATTATCAACTAAACTCGTGCCTAACATATATCCATATCCAAATAACAAACATCTATACATGAATCACTAATCAGCAAAGTGGTGATAATATTCAGGTGATTGCAAAAATTCAGGGGATGAGCAAAATAAACCTCAGGCAGTCACCTCTCTGCAATCAGATCCTTCAGAAAACCGTGCTCGCTTTGAACTGGGATTTGGTCAGCACATGGTACTTCTCATAAACTTTCTCAATAAATATGTGCATTCGTGTTATGTTTAGGTTGTTTTCTTGAGAATGATACAATGATTCTTGTTTTAAATTTATACTTAAAACTTTAAAATATTTTAATTATATTTTTTTAATTATTGATGTTATATCGATAATATCTTTCCGTTATTAAAATCATTAATTTAACTGTTAAATGAGGTGTCGGATTTTATGTGACATAATTTAAAATAAAAAATTTAAAAAAAAATGAATATTGTAAAAATAGATATTATAAGAATATTGTCTAGAAGTTTTTGAAATTTTTACATTTCCTTTTAAATTTTTCTTTTTAAATTATCATATAAGACTTTGTGTCATTTAATGGTTAAATTAATGGTTTCAACAACTAAATGACTTGATTGATCAAACACTTCATAGTTTGAGGATGTAATTTGAACATTTTAAAATTTAGGGACCAATTTAGAATGATGGTCATAATTTGAGGATGTATGGTGGAATTAGCTCTTTTTTCATGGCCTTTTTTACACAATGTCTATTTTTGCCTACCATAATCCCCCAAACTTTTAAATCTGATGAGAACCGCGTTTAAGCACACTTGAATCCACGCCTTTTATATTATTGCAATAATAATGGTTCCAATTGAGATAAGACTTAATCAACAACTTTTCTTTTTCACTATATATATATATATATATGCAGTCAACACTTTGTATAACAACTCCGTTTATCTACTAAGGTTTTAGATGCTATAGAGAGATGATTATTATACACTTGTAGCAACATTTGAGATTTAGATCACATTTGACTTTTTAAAAAAATTAAATTAAATTAAAAACTATAACATATTATTATTAATTGGGAAGGATCTACTTACACCGATATAAAACTTAAGTGGTTTTATACATTTCCATAATTTCTTATAGAATTAATATTTTAACAATCCAACCGTTGAATTTATCAATATATTTTTACTTTTCATGTATGTAAAATTTTGAATTGATTTGATATCTCTATCATATTAATCTTAAATATTGTTGATATTAGATATATTTAACTGTTGATTTTTTTAAATAAAATGAATAGTTAAAAAATTTTAATTTATACCAAACTTGACATGTATTATTTACATAGATAGAGCATGAAATATGACGGTTAGATTATTAAGATATTAATTGTATAAAAATTGCGGAAGGGTGTCAAACTACTTAAGTTTTACACCGATGTATGTGGATCTCTCCTCTTCATCTAATATATATGTTTTAAAATGTACAAATATAATTACGTTTATTAAAGATTAGTTTCATTAAATAAAATATGATTAATAGATTTTTTTATGTAAAATTTAAATGTTTCATTAAAACAATATCTTAATTAAATTTTATAATTTTTATTTCAGTTGGGAAAAGAATTAATTTCACTAAAATGTGAGACAACTGAGGATATTGCATAAAACTAGTTTAATAAAGAGTATACTTCATAATTTATGATTGTTGCTATTATAAATAAAATAACTGTTGTAAATGACAAAATAAAATATAAAGAATTAATTCTATAATAAATTTGAGTGTTAGAACTAAATATTATTATATAAAAGACTGAGTTCATTTATTTGGTTGTGAAAAATTGCAGGCATGTGCAAAATATCCTTACATGGATCAATTATATGGGGTTTTCTCAACTTATGGAGCTCAAATTTCGGTTTGTCTTTCATTATCTTTTTGGCTACCAAATTCTTTAGATTATATTGTTACTTGTTAGCATAAATTAAAATTATATATATATATATATATACACACGCCTAAGAACAAGAAAATATGATCCTCCAAGTATGTACTCATTTTGAATACATGCATCTGATATTCATTTGAACATGGAGGACCTTAATTGAGTACTTTTTTAAATAAATTAGATAACACAATAATTTTCTAACCTTAATTGAGTAGATATTAAACCTCCTTCATGCTCTAACTTTAATTGTTTGGAGGATCTATTTCGAATATGTGTAAGTTAGAGCGGTAAAAGTATCATGGAAGTCTCTTATCAACATTTTGTATAATTTACTCATAAAATGGGTAATTTATCCATGTACTGTAAAATTTTCATTCATTTCTATTGTTAAAAACTGGTGTAGCTAATGAAATAACCAGATAGTTAGATAGGGTGTGCCACATGTACCTTATGCTTATGTATAGAGACCAAATTTTATTAGTAAAAATAGATAAAATTTTAACAAAAGGACCAGTTTGCTCTTTAATCTAATGTCTAGGGACTAATTTACTTATTTTTTTATTAGAAGAAACAAAATATAATTCAACATTTAGTACAACGGCCTCCATAATACTTAAGTTTTATTAAAATATTTAGTTATGTATAGGAGACTATTTCAAATATATGGTCATATTTATAAATTTGAGAATACACTTATCATTAGAAGGTCCTTGCATTATGCATTTTTGGCCTATTAATCATCTCTTATAATTTGGTCATTTGTAGTATTTCTATTTTTCAAAACAAATATTCTTAATCTTGAGAATAATTTTTTTATGAATTTCGTCAAACAAATTGAAATACTTTTTTTAACAAGTGATGATGTGATATATTTTCTATAAAATTTGACATATCAAAAATATAATTCTATGTGGCACTCATCCGATTTATGTGTACCACAATGACATAATCTATCTGATAATTCATATATTTTATGATAGTATTTAAGTTTTTTTTATTATATTCTAATCGTATTTAAAGTGTTTTTATTTAAAATAGGGTCGTGTAATGCTACCATTGAACATGGCATCCGAAGAGGGACCAATCTATGTAAATGCTAAGCAATACAAGGGAATTATGAGGCGTCGGCAATCCCGTGCAAAGGCCGTGCTTCAGAATAAATTGACTAAAGCTCGAAAGGTACGTATGATTTATATGAATGTGATTTCGAAAAAAAACAATTTGTTTACATGAAATGATTACTTTTTTTTATATGAACATGTTGATCTCCATTTGTAGAATTCATAAATTTATGAAGTGTGATGATATGATATTTAGATATTGTGTTGAGTTTAGGGGGATTAAATTAAAAACTTTTATCAAATTTCAAGATTAATGTGGATCAAAATAAAAAAATAGGGATCAAAATGAAAAAAGATAATGAGTTGAATCTTTTACTTTTTCTTTAAAGAAAATGCTTTTGAGAATTTGGGTATTTCCATTTCTTTTACTATATATATGTCAGCTATGTTACTTATTCTTTTTGCAAAGAATCGGATATGAGTATGTATTTAAAATGGGTATATTCATTTTTCTCAATGTACTTGAAGGATTAGGAATATACCCTCAACACGTATAAAATATGTATCAAATACAAATACTTTAAAAAAATAAAAAAGAAAAGTCGAAGCTATTACATCGAGCTCCTAAACAATGGATTATTAGTCATAGTTAGATTTTTTATAACTAAATTTTCGGTAAAAGTATCATAGAAGCTCTTGTATTAGGAATAAGATTATATTTTACCCTCTTAACTCAAAAACTGGGCAAATTATTAGATTAAAGAGTAAACTAATCATTTCTATTAAAAATTCATCAATTTCTATTATTAAGAATGTCACATGTATATCATGTTGACACCAGCCATGTCAGTTTTGAATAATAGAAATGGATGGAGTTTTTAACAAAAGGACCAATTCGCTTTTTTATCTAATGTACAGGGACTGCTTTGCCCTTTTTTTAGTAGAATGAGCAAAATGCAATCCAACTTCTAGTACAAGGGTCTTCATAATACTTTTACCCTGAATTCTCACTTTTCTTCTTCAATACCCCATAGCATACACATCATCCATGGTTCAATATCACATTCCACATGCCAAATTTATGATATTCTTCATTCAGTTAGATGAAAAACTCCACAAATTCTTAATTTGAAAGCCCTAAACTACTCTTGGTCATAATTTAAGTCAAGAACAAAATCACATGATTTTCCACTAGAAATTTTCCAATGTCTTAATGTATAACAAATATATAAGGTTTATACTTTTGAAATTCACAGCCATATATGCACTACTCTCGCCACCTACACGCAATGCGCCGACCAAGGGGATGCGGTGGCCGTTTCCTGAATACCCGAGGCTCAGGCTCCGACAAAGACGACACTGCAACAAGGAAAGCCACTCAAGGACTGATTTCGAACCGTTCCTGTTCATCCGATAGTGGAACCTTGAACTCATCCAAGGGACCAACACATTCAGGGGCCTCAGAGGTCACTAGTATTTATTCAAGGGGAGACCTTGATCACCACTTCCTAATCGATCATCTTGGATTATCCGTCCACTCTATCTCATCGATGATCAATAATCAACGAGGAGGCACGGTTACTGTTGCAACGGCGGACAACTGTTGCAACCTAAAAGTTTGATATCAATGGAGGGGAAATTTGTGGGATTTGGTGCTGCCTTTTTGCACCCAAAAAAACACGGCTTTTCCCTTTTAGCAACCAATGGAAGTAACTTTGTTTTGCAATTAGCTGTTATAAGGTCTTTTGCAATACAGGTTTTGGTTGCTAGGCAAATCATTCTTGGCTCAACTTAAGTAAGCTCTTCTTTACCAATGGTTGAAGATGCTGAAACTTTAATATATATATATGGATCAGACTATAAAATGGGGTGTTTCCATTTGATCCAATGATAAGCTTTGAAAGTTCGGTTATGGTGTTTGTAATCTTAAATTTGCAGAATTTGTGGTGCTTGATTATGAATCATGTTATCTACCATGTGTATAGTGTGGTGCTGTTGTTGTGAAAATAATGTATTGTAAACTTTAATATAATGTGTGTTTCATGTTTGGATTATTATTTTCTTTTATGAATTATTATTTTCTATGTAAACTATTAATTTTTTTTAATTTCATATATTCTTGGATTACATCTATTTATTTCTTATTTCTTAAAATAATATTAATTAATGATATCCAACGGTTTTTTAAATCCGTTTATATTTTTTCATTAAAAATGTTAAAATTATGTTCATATTTGTTTGTTTAAAAGTATGTGTTTGAGTTCTTTAAAATTAAATAAACTTGATCTTAAATATTAAATAAGCATGTTTTCGTTTATAAGTATATAATTGAACATGTTTTCAAACAATTAAAAATATATTAAAAAAAAAGTAAATAAACCATAAATAAACATAATATCCTTTTATATTTAAATATAAAAAAATAAATGTTAATAATCATATTATAAATAAAATACACAAACAATAATAATAACATTAATCATCTAAAACAATCTAATAATAAATGTGCTTTAAATCATTTATTTAAAAAGCTTACTTATGAACATCAAAATCTTGTTTATTATTCATTTATTAAACTTTATAAACAAATGTAAGCGAACAAAAACCAAATATCTTAAAAAATTCTCAGTTCATTCACATGAATCAATGACAAAATTAAACAATTTTAAAAAAAAAAAATTTAATTTTACCCTTATTGTTGTTTTGCAAATTAAAAAAAAAATGTATTCATCTCCTACCTTCTCAAATTCCTATTATACCAAGAATTATACATTTTAAGGCACCATAAATGTGAAAAAAAAGTTACAAAAATTACTACAACCAAACATCTCGTGAGTAATGGTGCATATAAAATAAAACTGGTAAAAAAATCATTAAACTAATCTTTAAAATTAGATTCAAGCACGGATAGGTAATACGGATATCCCTGGCAAACTCCGGATGACTTGTTTGCTTCTCCTTGGTTTTCTCCGTCGTTAACAGGCGTAAGGATCCAATTTAAGACGTAGTTTGATAAGTCGTATATCCCGGGAGTGAAAACACAAATCTGAAGAGGGATTTCAGCTGTTGACCGAGGTTGAAGTACGAGTTTAGTGGAGCTTGTGCCTGACCAAATGTATTGGGGGACACTTTCGAGGGATAATGATTTGGGAACACGGGTTGTGAGGGCTTCAGTTGTGATGATCTTTGTATCATTCACGATGGGAATTTCTGACCACCCTGATTGGTGTTCTGGAGGCTGAGATGTGGTGGCATCGTCGATCGGTTGGTTGTTACTACTAGGGGAATCGAAGGTGTTGATATGGACGGATGCAATGGCATCAGATGAGTTGGTTATAGTCATCTTCAAGTTTACTTCACATAGAGGAGCCGAGAAGTTATGTTGAATGGTTCGAGGTCCGTCTACTAACCATGATATCGGACTCATGCTAGAAGGACTACCAAAAGACCGAAAAAGAAAAAAGGGCATTGAAACAAAGAGAATCATCAGAATTAAATGGCATCTAACAATTCATTAAAAGTTAATACAATTTTTGGCTCTTAAACTTTGCAACTACGACCACTTTGGTACCTGTACTTTTTTTTTGTCCACTTTGGTACTTAAACTTCATAACTAGGTCTATTTTGATATCTAAACTCGGAAAAACATAAAAGTTAAAGAGGACATGGTTTTTTGAAATTGTGCCATGTCATTATGTCCACTTTTTTTTTCTAGGTGATGATGTGGTACAATCTTAGAGTACCACATCGTCAAACTTTTACAATTTTTTCAAGTTCAAGGATCAAACTGGACCTAATTGTCAAGTACAAGTACCAACGTAGGCCTAGTTGCCAAGTTTAGGGGACAAAAAATTATATTAACCTAAAAGTTATTGTGGTTGCCCGAGCCTTACCTGCAATCACAAGCATGATGGGAAAACACAAGTGGTGCATTAGAACTGGAATCACGATTACCCTTCGGCAGTTGAGCGATGAACACGAAATCAACTTTATATTCACACCCCTGGTACATGAAAAATATAAAAGCCAAAACTATGAGCTAGCTTGTGTAAAAGATAGAAAGAATTGACAAATAACCAATCCGATCTATTTATCTAAAAACACGAGACATCATTGTTAATACAAGCTTGAGAGTGGAGAATGAAATGGTGATATAGATATGAGAAAATCTAACCCAAGTCAAATTTTAACTCTAATGGTAGTGATGAAGTATAATAATCAACATAAGGATATGACATTCTGGTTGATTGTTATACAAACGAAGAACGTAAGGGCAAGAAAATTACAACCTGAGATGACATTCCCTGGGATGATCTTTCACAGTCATGGAAATCGGCCAAAGGTGAACTCGATACATCAAAGAAGGCTTCACTGTTATCCTGAGGGCCCAACCTTACGTCACTTTGAATATGTGAAAGAGAAGGGATACTATCTTCAGAAGTTGATGACCTCCTGCGATCCTGAAGGGAAATTTTGAGTATAATTAAGTCAACTGGTGAATGCTGAAAGAAACAAACAAATATTACTCGGCAATAGATGAACTCGAGATGACAAATAAATCTTTAACAAGAAAATATGTAGGCAATAACATAATTATTCTAAAATGGGATAACGTTCATAGACAAATACAAGGTAGAATTGCAACTTATGCAAAATCTACAAGGTTAGAGATCAAGTTACTCCATTATGGATTGCAATCGTTTTTACAGTTTGTCAGGTTTTTATCAATGGGCATCGAAGTTGGCTTAGGTTCAAAGGTACACCATCATGATTTAAAGTTATTATATTGTCCCATAGTACCAATAGGAAGGCATTTGATCAAACACCCTCAAGCCAAAGCCTCACAAAAGTCACCTAATGATGGCTTTGCACATGTAACAGCACAGTAGTATAAAACTTCGATGAATAAATTAAAAGGAGGACAATTAGTAGATAAATATTTTAGACCAGATGAATAATCCAAGGTGTAAGTACTTGTATAGTTGTACCAACCTTAAGCATGAAGAAACACGAAAGTGACTGGCCAGCAAATAAAGACTGAGAAGGTAAGATGCTATCGACAGGTTGAAGCAATGAGATTTCCCATTGCTGCCCAACAGACGACAACTGATGAACCTGGAAACATTCGGAAGTCGTCTTGTTGACAACATCCATGCGCAAGAGGAACTCTTGCGATCTTGATGGGCGAGTACTAAGTTGAAACGATACATCCAATGAAGGTAAAACCTAGCAGAAATGAAGAGAACAAATTAGAATAGCCAAGTAGTAAACAGATATTAAATGAGGCAAAAAACACGTATGACCTCTTAAATGACCATTTGAAATATACATAGCTTCTTTAATAAACAGAGAAGAACAGCCTTCTCTGTTCAAGAACTTACCTGCAAATTATAATGCATGCGTAGAGTGCGATATTTCATGATGCTTGATACACCTTCCATTTCGTAATATATTGTAATGTACAAAGGAATACTTCCAGGAACAGCAGCGTGAAACCAAAGGGGCCATGATAATGATGTTTCCTCCTGCACGGATATGTCCTGAAGCATAGACAAATGTAAAATATATGAATGAAAAACCACGAGGTACAACCGACTTGATATAATATTCAACAAAACATACACAGTGAAACATTACCTCGGGAAAGTGAAACAAATTCTGCAATGTTTTATTAACATTAGCATGACTGCCGCTTTTCTCAACATTCATCTTCTTTTTTAAGCATGCAGGAAAGTCTGCATTCAACTCCTTTTGGTTCCCAGCATATAGAAATCTAGGATTGCTGATCTTCATCTTTAGGTTCTATCGAAAACATTGTAATAACCCATGTTATAGAACAAATAACCATTAAAATAATTCATGTTATAGAAGACACAAAACAAGTTTGAATTTACTTATATGAAGGAAAACCACATTAATTAATCCCTTCGGAGCTCAGGCTTCACTTGAGGCTAGACCAAGCAATACAAACCATATGGGCATATCAATCTTTACAAGCTAAGCTAAGCTAAGCATTAGGGATTCTTGCCAAGAAAAAGTACTTGATAGTTTAACATAATTTCACTGCTTTATGAAAGAACATAGTAGTAGGTAACCACAAAATATGGCTCGTGGTTTAACCATTGATCATGGTCAGACCAATGGTCCACCTTCATCAAATTGAAATTTTTTAGAATGAAATAAAGTTGGTTGAAACTAACTCAGTCAGAAGCAATATAGAAAGATTATAATACTAAAATGAGTAAAGAAAACTGTACCTTGACAGGAAATTTTGATTGGTTACTTAGTTCCAACACAAGAGGCCGTAAGTCACCCGCATAGGTTTTTTCTGGTAAAGAATGAATAAAACCCTCAAGTCTGGGTAGACTCTAGACATTCATAAAAAAACAGTGTAAGTTAGATGCAATTCCACAAGAGAGATGGAGCAAGGGAGACTAAAATAAAAGCAGGTTTAGATGAAACACAAGCACCTTAATCACTAGAAACTTCAAGTCACTGCTAGGAGAATGCTGTTTCCTTCTTCCCCTGACAACTCTTTTGTTCACAGGGTTAAACTCAAAATTACATAAACCCACGACGGCACTTGACAATTTCCATTTCACACCAACAATTTTCAGAATGCCTTCTATTCTTGGAGTAACAGTTAGTTGCACCTGAAAATAAGATACAGAAATGTTCAGAAAATTTTAGTAACTAATGAGAAAAGCGTTTTAATTACACTGCACCATAGATAAGAACATCAATTAGGTGATATAGCTGCTCTTCCTCATAATTTCACTTTCCTACACAATACAATAAATCTATAACAGTCCATAAAACCAATTAAACATTAAGAAATCTTCACAAGTATAACTGATGTAGATAACAATTCATACCAACACTCCCATCTATAAAATATTCAAGTATTCTTGTAAAATACGCACCACAGTTGTTTCACCCCCTTCTAAGGAAAAGCCAACCTCAGATAAAATCAAACATGAGTTAATATCCCTGCAGTCATTATGCAAAACACCTATATCAGCAGTTGCATACAGCAATAAAATATTGGAACCTCCCAACAGGAGGAATACTGTAAATGCATGTATGCATATATACATACACCTGTATACAGGAATAGAAAAACACATACCCAGAGGAGGTTGATGTTCTGTCTTCATTATTCTGGACCTCATTGTTCGAACTATTAGCATCTGTGTGATAATTCAAAACCAATTTAATCAATATAGAGTTGAAAGGAACAAAGGCCAAAAGAAAAAGGTAACAGACTTTGGCAGCTTGCCTTCTTCAGGATTTGCAGAGAGCTCACACATCAAAGAAACACTTGAGACAGAAATACGGATTTGTAGAGGGTTTTTAAATTCAATATCTACTTTTAATGCTTCTGCAAACAGATGAAGAAGAAGAAGAAGAAGAATATATCAAAAAAAAAAAAATTCCATTAATGCAACAATAAATTATGCCTCTTACGTATTCTCTTTGTTATCTAAGAAATGACCATCTTATATTACTATGAGTAAAAGTTTTAGATTTCAATTTAGTAGTTGAATCTAATATTCCTCCCCAGGAATGCAAAATCCTTGACACTATGTTAGGAAAGGAACAGTACAAGACAGCTGAATTGAACAATAAATACTTAGACAAATCTCATTCACTGTCAATGGAATCATTGCCAACATAAAGAATATAAGTGCATGTTGCATATATGAGTCAATTTCATGCATTCTACTCTAAAATCCTAATATCATGTCATACTCCATAGATTGAAAAGACAAAGTTGTAGAAATGGATTCCCTAATATGAAGAATAGGTTGGTAAATAGATTTTGCATAAAGCAAAATGGAACTTGAACCCAAAATTTTGCAGTAAAGGATCTTAGTCTGTATCTTGGTTTAAGTTTTGGCCTATACAGTTAGTTTAGAAATAATAAACTATGAAGCTGACCCCAATTTCTAACATCTGCAATATACTTTGTTGCTAAATAGCGGAATTTGAACCAGCCACCAACCAGAAACCTTCTAATATTGTCTTGACAGTGCTCTAAGTTTAGAAAACAATTATTAACATTATATATTGTACTAAAATCTTCATACCTCCTGCCACACAAATATTTGATTCTTTATACTTTCTTGGTATAATCTTTGACTGTAATTCCAGCCAGTTGGACCTGGCAGTAGACGATGGGATCATGTCCTCCTCCAGTGAATGCCATAAACTTTCTTTGACACTAGCCTGAAAAAAAATGAAATATGTAATGAGTCTATGACATCATCCATTAACATTGAGCAAAAAATCACTATTCAAGACAAGAACAAAACTTACAGCTGCAGCAGATGCATTAGTTCTCTGATCTTCAAAAATGACCTTAAGGGAGGAAATGTTGATAACAGGCAACTGAAGTTTGAGCACCTCAAATGTCTTCCCAGTTTTCTGTATCATCCATGAAAAAAAAAAAGTAGTAATTAGACAATCCTGTTAAACTTGCACGCACCTAACAAACTAATTAGACAAACCCACTTTCCAAACATAGGGTAGATTTTCTATGATCTAAGAAGCTCCTGTAAATTTGGATTCCTCAGTCAACAAAGCATAACAGAAATCAAATTAACTTCTAATCCACCTGGACAATCTGAAGAAAATCTCTCAGAAAGAGCTCCTGCGTTGTCTTTGACTGATGAGTGCTGGCCAAGACCTCCAACATATGAGTGACAGCAACATCATACATGCCAAGTAAAGCATACCACCTATAGCAAGTGAGTTTTATTAGAAAAATACCACAATAAAACTCTGCAACCACTACATTCATATAGGAGCCCAGCTGCACCATATATGTAGCTTACTGTCCAATGTGGAAATGAACGTGATCTTTGATGAGACTCCAAGTGGTTCCCTTATAAACAGGAATAGCACTTCTATATGTGCGAATTGCATGTTTAATCTGCAGAAGAAGAGATGGTAAAATTTTAGAAGAGGGAGGATTTGATATATTCTCACAATACTTGAGGGTTTTGGATAACCTGATCACATTTTTTGTAATGATCACCAGAGAGAACAAGATGAAACCCATATTTATGCAACATTGGTGGTTTTGATAACAAGTAGCAAAAAGATGCTTGCTCAAGCATCACAGCCGAATGTAAAGTATCCTAAGGGAAAAAAATAAAAAAGGTTGTGAGTGGCAGATAATATGCACTCACCCAAAGCAACTCCAAGGAAATAGAACATTACCTCACCACAAATGCGAAAATAAACAGTAGCAGCTTCTTTAAGCTGATCTCTTGTCTTCAGCATCTCTGCCCACCAGAGACCACATCTAGTAGCATTTCGTCGGCCAGCTGATCCAAGTTTCTGCATGAATTGAATAATAAAAGAAACAGAAAAATCAATGGGAGGTATTAACACTCAATTGGAATTTGCTACATATTAAAGTTATCTTGATATCAACCATTCCTAATTGTCATGACCGTCACCACACTTGATCCTAATTACTTACACAAAACAATATAAGGCCTAGCTCATTCTAGCAAAACAAAAATTCCCATATCATCCCCAAGACCATAAATTCTTTACTCGTTATCATCTGGACCAGTATATAAGGAAACAACAATGAAGGACATTTTTCATGCGCCAAGGGGTTTTCTTCACTGATGGAGAACCCACTAAGTTTACCACTGGCTTATGACAAAAACAACTTCAATCTGACCAAGCTATTACAAGCCACAATCCCCATCCACAGCAAATCACATGCAGAAGACTTTGCCAAATTTGTCCTATGTCATTCGCATAATAACTTCTTCAATCCCAGCAGCCACAGAAATCTAATTCACAGTTCAAACCTAACTGTTAATCTAAAAGGAAGTACCCATGCTAACTATAGCAAAAGGATGTTAAAAATGTTGATAGTTTGAGGCAGAAATGGCATATCAAACAGATACTTTAATATACACAAAAATAATGATGATATCTAGAATTAGTGCACTTAAATTTAGCAGTTCCGATCTTTCATACTTATCAGGTGAATCAATTCTCTTCTTCAGCTTGAAAACCAAAGGTTCCATGTTATAGATAGCCATATCGGACGGACTATATTCAGTTCTAAAGCCTAAAATAGTTACAAGAAAAAAAAAAGGAGCCAAGAACTATACATACTAAA
The DNA here is from genome assembly GCF_007990345.1 of Gossypium hirsutum. Lineage (NCBI taxonomy): Eukaryota > Viridiplantae > Streptophyta > Magnoliopsida > Malvales > Malvaceae > Gossypium > Gossypium hirsutum. Next base: position 122,537,464 of record NC_053434.1, read on the forward strand.
TAAGTATTAAATGCATTTTCCATGCAATACTCTGCGTCTTTTCTTGATTGATCAAGCAAGAAGTATGTAAGCCCCATCATCTCCTGAAGAAATGAACAAGACATGATAAGGTTGCAAAATAGGTATAATAAATCCAGAAGCAAGCCCAAATATACAGCAAAAAAACTTTCATGAGATCTATTACAATGAGAATAAACAGCAATCTGTGTTCTCCATTTAATGACAGCCAAGCCAGTAAAGAAACAGAAAAAGAATAAACATAAAGAACAGAGAAAATGGTATTAAAAGAAATGAAAAAGAGAGAATTGATGCAACCTGCACACCAGCATAGCGCTTCCAGGCTTTATCGAGCTTGTAATCGGTGGAAATTAGGCGATAATTCGATAGTGCAAGTTCATAGTCTCCTAACATGAATGCATAGTCACCTAAGATTCTAATCTGAGATTCAATTGAATTAAAGGTATACCTATAAACAGAGAAAATAAAACTAAATTAGGATAAACTCGAGAAGAAACTAGAAACAGACTCGAATCTCAATGAATGAACAGCATCACTTACACAGGACCATTAGGGGTGTCTATTGTATCTTCTTTCCCCTTCCTCCACCACAAATTTTTAATTTGGTTCCTAAAACCTTTCCTTGTAGCAGAAACCTAATTTTAATATGAAAAATAATGAGAGGAATAAGAATATAATCTGAGAAATAATCTTTTTTTAAAAAAGCAATACATTGAAATTCTGATATGAACACAAGGAAGAAAGTTTGTGAGTTAAAATACCTGTTGGTTCAACACACGTATCTTTTGTTCCATGTAAGGAATGATATGTTTAGATGATAATTCTTGCATAAAATCCTTTATCTGTTACCAAATTATACAAGCATAAGTAGAATTACAAATGAAAGTACCCAAGAAGGTGTTAGAAAAGTTACCTCGTTCAAGTCATCAAGATTGAGGAAACAACCAAGATTTTCAGTAGGTAAAGCATCAGATTTCTGTCACAAAAGTACATGAATTAAAGCATTAGACTGACTTTATCATATACTTTCACTGGCACCCTGAACCAACATAAGATTCAGCTAACATTTTCCAATGAACAAGTAAATAACTGAAACATAATAATCCCTCAAAGTCAAGTAATTTACAAATGGGGCCCAAGGATTATCTTGATGATGGATTTTCCCATCTTGAGAAGAGTTAAAGCAAATTATTTGACAGTCATTTTGTCCAAATGCATTTCTCATGTCTGCCAAAAGTTTAGTAGCCCTGCAAACAAAAATGGAATTAAACAAAGTGGTCAGCTGGCTGCACTGAATATCTTATCATACATTCACTGCACTCACATGGCATCTGCTGAGTTAACTTCAATGTATAAAATTATTATTATTCAATCTATATCAGGTCTTTAGCTTCCTTTTTGTTGATTATGTTATCAACACTATCCCTCGACCAAGCAGAACATATGAGAAAATCCTGAATGGCATGAATAGAGACCAAATTGGCCTGAAATTGAGCTTCCCCAGCCTCAACAAGTGTCAGTCTATTCCAATTTTTACATTAAGGTGATCCATTTCGTACATGCTTCTTCAAGGATGTTTTCTACTAAAATCATTTCATTTGTCTTATTCCATGTAATAGGTTTCTCATACATGATGGGAATCTCATTCCAGGTTTTTTGCTCTTCAAACCCAGGTTCTTGCTTATTTTCCACATGGCTTCATCTCAGAACACGTACAACTGGTTGATAAATCTAATGCATTCAATTATGTTGAACTGAAATATCCTTTCAAGCCTTATATGCACCCTTTACGTGTCCTAATAAGAAAAGTGAGGAAGAATAGATATATATCTGGACATTGCTCCACCAACTTAAAACAGAAAAATATAAGGTTAAGCCAAAAAAGGCATGCATGTTCTTCTGAAATTATATATATCAGTATTCAACAGCATCATTGTCATGCTTATTGCACTTAATAATTTCAAACATAACCAGAAAAGAAAGTCTGGCATACTTATTGAAAGGGCCATCTTGATTATCGTGCAAAAGTAAGTAATGCTTCATTATCTTTGGGTCCATTGCACTGTCATTGAGAAGAGAAGGCAATTTGTTGGTGTTAAAGAGGTCTACAAATCTGTTTACGGGTTCATCATCCTTCGACGAAACAACCAAAAGGCCTAGAAATCATTTTGGACAAGAAACAATCAACAACTGAATGGAATTTCTAGAATAAACATTTAACAGAAGCTGTGAGTGAAAGAAACAAGATTAGTAGATCTTAACAATATCAACATGAAAAAAAGCAAGAAATTTATCTGATAAATTTCCAAAGCTTACATGCCACAGGATGGTCAAAAGCTTCATGATCTGAAAAAGACAAGGTCCGTACAAGCTCTTTGTTAAAAAACTGAAACCATGATGGTAACATTTCAGACTCAGGCCCTGCAAAACAAAAATAAAAATAAAAATAAAAATTACCATATATAAATCAAAGCAGCAAGGTGAAGTTTTATAAAACCACAAAAAAAGGGCATGCAATGAAATCAGACAATCTCAATAGTATATTAAGAACAAAAAACTAACCACCAAGGAAAACTGCTAATATACTAAAAATATCAAAATCAAATGTAAACTTACTAGAGAGAAGATTGTTAACTTGAGATGGGTCAGAAGATTCGAGAAAATTTTTCTCTCCCACATGGGTAATAACCTTCTTTAGCCTTTCCTTTGCTACCTAGAAGATCAACATTTATATTCAACATAAGAAACCAACTATAACATGCACATGCACTGTGGAGCTTGAATCAAATCAACTAAATCATCTTGCAATGTAATATAATCCCTCAAATCAACCATTATTCCAATTTACTCCAACAATAAAATAGTTAATCAAACTCAGGAATCAATGCCAGGTCTATTTAAACCGAAATAGTTCTCTCAGTAGCTGCCAACTCACCTACTAGCCTACTAGTGTTGTTAATTACGTTCCTAAATAACCAAAATTTCGTTATCCACCAATTTGAATTCAACTGATTAAAACATTTATTTTATAACAATCCCACTACATAATTAAGCTACAAAACTAGTGATAGCAATAGAAAATTACCTCGAGATTCGGTTGTCGAATATCAGAGGAGTAAAACAAGCGCAATTTGAACTTCCTCAGCCTGTAGGGTTGATCACTCGCCGTCCGTACAGGCACTACCACCAAAAATCTCAGATAAGTAAAAAAAAAAAAGCAACAAAACAAGAAATCACCTAAAATGTTAGACACGCATATACAAAAATACGTATAATTGTACATATTAAAATCCGTATGTATATATACACACACACATATATATTTGAATTACTCACCGTCAATGTTGGTGAAGTCGCAGAAAGGTGAGAGCAATTGAATTAAGGAAAGACCGTTCTTAAGGCAAGATTCTTCTACGTATGGAGTACAGAGTACCATAACAACAGGAGTGATCTCCTCCAATAGCATTTTTCCAAGTGGCGTGCTGGCCGGATCCGCCATCACTCTCGCCCTCTCCGACGATTGTCGTTTTGCTGAAAGCTAATGAGTCGATTGAGATTTTCAGAAAGCGAGTTAACTCGGAGGCTTTGGAGAAGGAATTGAGATTGGAGTATATATAGCTTCGGGTTCAGTGGCGATTGTTGGATCCGATCTTTGATTTGGTGTGAAATGAAGGTTTTCAAAATTTGTGTGACAGAGAGGTAGAAGAAGAAATGAATCTCAAAGAAGATGGTTGAGGAAAATCAAATATTGGACTGTGAGAACCGTAGCTATGGCAAAACCAAACCCAAAATTTTTGTGTCCAATAAATTCAATTGGCCCAATCCCTTCGAGACTAGTTTTGTTAAAGGTAGATCCATCAATTGGGCACGTGAGATTGGTTTCGAATTAAATCAATCTAGATTATGTTAATTTGAATTTTACAATTTTCGAAGTATTTTAGGTTGTTTTGTGTGTTTTTTAATTTTTGTTTTGATGTTGGAGTTTTTAGGTCACGTTATTATAGATTTAAATTATTTTAAATTGTTATTTTGGGTTTAGATTTATTTGAGGGATTTTTTTTTAGAAAAAAATGGTAAGATATCATGAATTAACAACCTTTTTAATAAATATAATATCATTTTTATCAAGGATTTTGTGTCCAAACTTTATTAACTTAGAGGCCAAGCAAGTGGCACCCAATTTGCTCTCATGCCTCATTTAAAGTATGGTTCAAAGTTTGCAAACTTTTCAGTTCTTTGGATAGGTATATGATGAGACGCTCCCGATCTATAAACAACTCCGCCCCTTGTGCCCCCGATCTATGAACTCTACCTCTTAATGCACTAATAAGATGAAAAGACAAATCCTCCCTTAAAACAATATTAGGCGTGTCAAGTTTGGACCAAAATTTAGTCCTTGACAAAATTGCTTCAAATATAATTTAGTTTCAAATTTAGGCCAATTAGAGTTTAAATTAGACAGGTTCGAGTTGTCAAGCATTTTATAATCAAATTCTAACTTATTGCAAATTTGATCAGATCAAGCGCCATCAACTCAAACTAATATTTTAATAATATTTTTTAAAATTTTAATTATTAAATGTATTTTTTTTTTAAATTAACTTCATAACTCTGTTTAATTATACCATAAGCTCAATTATTAGTTTGATTGCACACATTTTTCACCAGTAAAATTAAGAGCCAAATTAAACGCAGAAAAGATGAACCCTAAAGAAGGTACAATAACATAGAAAATTGCCACGATTTTATTACACAGCTTGCGCTGACATCTAAAATCATAATTTACTTACAACAGAGAATCATTCAATTTCATCATCTATCTATCTATATATTTGTAATCTATGAAACAATAGTGGAAAGGCTATATAGATACCAGCCCTCAGAAACTAATATATTGTATTTTTTTTTTCTTCGAATGAAAGAAGGCACGATGGAATCCGAACTTCGGACTTGCTGGATGCTACTTCTTAAAGATAACTGCATAAACCAACGAGACTAAGTCCGGGACAAGCATATCTTAAACTGAAGTATAAAAAAAAAAAAAAAAAAACTTTATACTAACAACCATGGTTAGTAGCTCATTGTCAGTATAGTTTCTACATCTACTTACCAGCCATAGATTGGACTTTCGACTTGTGGAGGTAAGAGATGAAGGTCTTTACACTGTTGTCTTCCGTAATCCCGAGTACCTGGTATTGCTCCAGTGCAAAGTCGAAGGAATTCATTCCCTGTGAGACAATAGTGAGCAAATGCTATTCCTCCATCGACCATCTCTGAGAGGGTTGGCATTGAAACCGATCTTGCAATTAGTTTTCCGTTTGATTTTCTAACCATTGTACCACTATGTTCGTTATTCAAGATTCTGTCGAGCTCTGAATATTCAATAAATCTTTTAGTTGCAGCCTCCCATGATAGGTTGTATCTTTGTTCTGGTGTAAGGGGTTGAGGCTCATTTGCTAGTGCTTCTTTCACTTTAGCAACAAAGTCTTCAGGTGACTTGTAAGTTAGACAGTTGGGAAATGAGCTGAAGAACTCGTTCGATGGATGGTCTGCACATACTACGAATTTTCCCATTGCAAGCGCTTCCGCAGTAGCTGTGCAGAGCACGTCACTGACACTAGGGTTTATGAAGACTTTGTACCTTCGGGACAAGGAGATAATGTTAGAAAGTTACACAGAATAACCATGCCAAAACAATGGTTAACTTGCCTAGAGGATCCTTACCCGTGAAGAGAATCATCTGCATGGTCCCTTCCTTTTTGAAAATTAAGATTCAAATCCAACCTCTTAGCGGTACTCTGAACTTCATGTGCATCCTCACCATTCCCGTAGACGTCCAACTTGAAACCGTCAAGATCATTCTTGTGCTTTGCCAGTAAATCTATCAGCTCTTTGTATCCTTTTGCCCAAACCATCTTGCCTAAGAAGTATGCACCTTTAGAAAAAGCTTGCTGCCCAAGTTCCCTTTCCGCAGCAACTTTTTCTCCTATTTTCAAAAACTTCGGGTTTACACCATGAACATTGCAAATCACAGACTTTGGCATATCTTGAGTTGCAGCAGAAAGACGAAGAACCTGAAGGGTGAACACAAACAAACAAACAAAGAATGATTCTTAAGTTTACCGTAAGACTTTTGAATGACTGATAAAAAATTATGCTCAGAGATGCACATAAGCATAAAACAAAATTGATACACACCTTGTGGCAATGTGCTCGAGTGACCAAATTGTTGATGTGTTTCACAAAGAAAGCTTGTAGAGCACCATTTTTCTCCCTCTTAATGTATTCCAAGTAATTTGTGTGGACAATACCAACAACATGGTTGAATTTGTCAGTCCAGCGTTTACCGTGATGGTACCAGTTCAAGTGTTCTGGTTCTTCCAAAATAGCAATGTCAGCATCTTTTGATGGGATAAACTGAGAAGTATCTCCAGCAGGTATTATGCTTCGCCTTTCTCTCGAAAACTAAGAAACAATATGCAAAGAAGATGTCATTTACAAAATCTGTTTGATGGATATAATCAAATATAACATGATGTAGTGCATCAAGGATTACCTTTCCTGGATAAAAGGAGATTCTAAAATCAGCCTTAAAACCAACCCTTTCTTCGAGCCAGTCACGTATATAATTTTCCTGCTCTTCTGGGGAACAGAAAGTAAGATTGTTTGGATAAACAAGTTCTTGATCAGATCTGCAAAGCCAAGGAACCAAGAGCGTGACTTTTTGTTTTTCCGATTTTGCCAAGTATGCTGCTCGAAAAAGTGGGTTCACAGCAGTTCCTGTCATCCATGGAAGGCTGGCAGTCGTAACAATGGCAACATGCCTTTTCCCATCTGTAACATCAGGCTTCATGAAGTCTGTCCAAGAGCCACCACTCTCACTGCAATGCCCTGTACTTTGAAGGACACTGGCTATCCTTAAATCCAACTCATCGTTAATCTTATCAGGGTCAACAGCAGGGGGTTCTCCTGCAACGAGGGAGCGCAAAACAAGTTGATTCTTCCGTTTGCTGCACAAGTTTTCGACTATCTTGTCACATAGATCTGAAACCACATTTAAGAAAACAGTAAAAACCACTTGCTCTTAGAATGAATGGTCACGGAAAGGTGAACAGAAGACTGTTAATTATTCAGCCTTACTACTCCCAGAAGAGAGAGCAATGTCTATATTATTTCAAAGATTGAAATTTCATGCTGTTTCACAGAAATGGCAATTAAAGATGCTGCCCCAATTTAATCAGGAGAAAAAGCACCTGGTTAAATTGGACAGATGAAGCTTTCTTAAAATTTTCTTATAGACAGAACATATGAACTCAAATACAAACTACAACGGCCCTACAAAGGAAATCATAATAAAAGCAGGAGCAAGAGAACAGAACCCTTCAAGTAAATATAGTCACATTCAAAAGATTAATAGATCACATCAAAAGGTGATCAGGAATGTAAACTCAACGAAAATAAGGGAGATAAAGCTACTTACTTCTTCTGATGCCAAATTGATCCAAAAACAGCCCAGACTGCCTGACCAAAACTGCTAATAACTCCGGCACATCCAGCGGTGGTACTTCCTATAGCAAACAGGAAAATACAAAAGCATTCAATGCAGCGCAATGCAACACCTATTTTACCAAGCATCTTAAAATCCAATTATGTTTGCATATGCATGATATCCATTAAAAGTTTGGGCCTTGCTTAAATTAACCATCCCAAAGGAGTTGGCTCCATCCTCCAATAAAGATGTTTATAATGAGGTGGCCAGGATGAAAGCATTGCTAATGCTAGGTGAGAAAATAGAAATAACTGCAGAAGCCAACATTATTTCTAATAATCCCAGAACATACATAGTCTGTTGACATATGGTGGCTTATACTTGTACCGGATAAATTTGGTTCATTATACTTGTATAGTCCATTGACATATGATAGCTTGCACCAGCATTATCTATCACATCCACTGAAAATCAAAAGCGCATGGACAAAAGGTATAGGTTGAAACTCCAGAGATAAGAAAATGTTTCCATAAATTCAAACACATTAAATATTCAGTTAAAGCGGCCGCAAAACTTGAGGTAATAAATAGATTTATATTCGTTCAAAGCAAAAAAGACATCAATCAGCAAAAAGAAATTGCTTTGACGTTGAAATTTTTACATGGACTCAACAAGCACAGTTTTGCTGCTTCTCCAGCTAGATAAGCTTTCCAATTCCCAAGGTAAAGAGATGTTAAGCTTTAATCAACCCAAAGAATTGGCTATTGAAGGATAAAAGGTAGAAGCAGCCTTAAAATATAGAGGAATGTCAAAGATGCGGTAGAGGATGAAGTATTCATTAAAATTCAAGCCTTTTTGATAGGAATTTATTTTAAAATACATATGTGGATTCCCACCAATGGTGCTAAGCTAGGAATATAAAGAAAATTATAAAATCTGTCCTAATCCAAACCAAATAACCAACCATCCAATAAATGCAAGCATCCAGTAGCTAAAAAGACCCAACTCGACAGCCTAGTTATTGCCTAAAATCACAACGGAGTTTCAGTCTTGATTCTTTAATAAAGAACTATTTTAATTGTAAAACCTTATATCTTTTTATGATTATTGCATGACATTGTTATGAAATTGATGTATCCGTAAACTTCCATAAGTCCTTGACAATAAACAGAAAATTTTTGCAGAAATGTATTAATGGCATGACTGCATCAAGAAAATCAAAATTTATCACTACAAGGAAGAGTCGGGGGAACCTTTGACTCTTGAGGCTCCTTGCAAATTGCTTTCTGCAAAATAAACACGCATTCCAAAAGGATTTTTAAATTACAGTAATCAAGATAAAAAGATCATAACATAAACATCTAGAATATACAAACAGAAGATTTGAAAGCTAAAATGTTCAACATAGAACTAAAAACCATAAACTAGAGCTGGATGTGTAGCAACAAATAGAACAAAACTCCTGCTTTTATTGAATGTTATAGGGTGAGCAAACTAAAATTATTATGCTTCAAGTTACATCACTTTTTCCATCACAAAAACTTTATTTTCTAAACAAATAAATTTATGCTTTATAAGCATGGCACCAAGAGTAAGTGATTCCCATAATACAAATTAAAGAATATTTGTTTCAATTGCCCTGGTGTAATTGATTAGTCAAAAGAAAAGGTATATACTTCCTCCTAAATACCATGACCTAATCGCTCTTCTGAACAATGCCTAATCAGTAAGAAAAGAAAATGGTACTTCCTAATAGGGAAATTGAATCAGTTCAGATACTACTTTTGAAGTACTAAGTGTATCAAAGTAAAAGAAGGACCAAATAACCAATTAGGCTAAGCTACCACTCACTGTTAGAGGTCGATGAATGCAATAGAACTAAAGCAGGAAAACCAGCCTTACTACCCTTCAGGTCTGGAAGCATGCTCTTTGCAACAGTACTCACTGCATCTATAGCCAGGGGATATGAACCAATAGATTAAGACAATAATTCTAAAGCAGCCATTATTTGATCGTCTTCTTACTAGACAATAAAAAATGTCCATTGGATTTGGCCTTTAAAAGCCATAACTACCGTGTTTATTTTGGTGGATAGTTTACAAGTTAAAGAAGGCCTTAGAATCCAAATATTACCATAATTTTCATATCCTTTTAAATCATAAACACACCATCTTCATTCAAAGCACTGACATGCCCATTCTGATTTAAAGAACATCCAAGAAACCAAAATAAAAATGACACAATAGAATTTCCCACTTAATAGTCACGGTCTAAGATTCAATCAAACCCTTGACTAGGAAGAGAATGAATCTTCCAAGACCTATTAAATTATATTTTAACATAAAAAATCAGTCAAGCTTATTAAAACCTCCAATGGACTTCTGAGATTTTCTAACATTTTGATTTAGTTTAGACAATTAAGTATCCTAAACACTTCAAGTCTGTAATTAAAGCAGGCACTCTATATTAATCAAAATTCCCCACTTCCTAAAAGGTTCCAGTTAGAGTATTCTACAACAAAAAATCCCTGGATAAAGCATCCATTAATTTTATGCCCTTCTAAAACTTAAAGATTAACTCCTAACTACTTCAAACAAATAAATCAACATCAAAAAAGAAAAGGTAGTTTCAAGTCTCAGCCACTACAAAAGCAGAACCTTACCAAACTGGACTTAACTTTCTCCACAATCTCATTATTCTTAAATCCAGCAAAAATTTCAACTGTCGAATTTTTCTTCTCAAACTCCCTGAACCTTGTCTTCAACACTCGAATTGGTTCCCATTCCCCAAATTGCCCTTCCTCGTTAAGCTTCTCACTCCTCACCTTATTAAATTCGATAATTCCTTTCATATCCTCCTCCATGGTTCCATACACCTCCGCCGCGATCGTACTCCTTATTCTCGACAAGTCTATCCCTAAGTTCGCCCTCGGTCCACATTTCTCCATCACTTTCCGGCTAATCTCCGGCGCCGAATAAACCCGACGAAACTCCGATATCTTAGGATGAAGTTTCTTCATGAATTCGATCTCCGAAGATTGTCGGATCGGCGGTACCGTAAAAGTCGGTGTCGCAGAGTTAATCAAGTTCTCAATTTCCCTATCGAAACTCGCTGCGATATTCTTGAACGAGTTCGCTCGGTCTTTCATGAGCCGTAAATCCGCGTCGGCCGAATCACGTACTTCTCTCCACCCTTTCGAAATGAACGAGAAAGCACTCGAACTCGAGTTCGCCGCCGTCTGAGTTTGTCTCCCGTTGTTCATGGCGGGAAAATTCATCTTAGGGTTTCAGTTCTTTTTTCCGTTACCAAAAAAAAAAAAAACTTCTTTCGGATGTAACAGAGCGTGAGAATATATTATTTAACGGTGTAAAGATGGTGCAGTGTGTGTGCGCGTTTCTAAACAATTCTCGAAGTGGGAAACTGACACGTGGGATGCCCCGTAAGGAGACATTTTAGAAGACGTGGATTATGTGAAGTTTGAATATTATGTGGCGTGTTTTGATTGGGTTTAGGGAGGAATAGGGTAGAGCAAGGTGTAGGTTAGGATATGGTGGGCTTGGAAACAGATTGGGGATTTCGTGCACGTGATAAATACTGGTCGGATGGTGCTTGCCTAAGTTTTTTAAGCTTTTTTGCTTTCTTTTATACCTAACTTCTTAATTAACATGTGAAAATGAATTGTGCTTTGTATTTGTCAATCAATGTGGACGGTAAATTGAATATGAGGATATTATTTTTAAAATTGAAGTGGATTGGTTGATTAGGTTAATTAGATTAGAAATCGATTTAAATATCGGTTTAAAATAAATGGTTAGATCAGTTTAATTGAATTAATTGGTTGAATCGATTTTTTATATTATTTTAATTTAAAACAATTTATTCAATTGAAACAGATGTATAGGTTAGAACCGTTCAACTAATGATTTGATCGGTTCAACTAAATCTATTCATAAGTCAGGTTATTCACTCATGCTCGAAGGCTCACTAGAAACTTGGGAAGATTTAGGTAAAAATATTAAGCTTTAAAAATAGGTTTGTGAAAAAAAATTTAGGCCCATTTCAAATATGAGTCGAGCTTGAGTTTGAATGTTCAAGTCTGACCCAACTCGGCACTTTTTTAAGTTTATAATATTTTATATTATGTAATTTAGAACACATTAAAAAAAATTATACTAAATATATAAGGTTACTCTAATGTAAACATTAAAATAATGTTAAGATCACTATATAAAAAATTCAATAAATAAAAAATATATAAAATTATTAAATATTAAAACAATATAAAATAAATATTTTTTAAAAATTTTAAAAATTATATGGGCAGGCCTAAAATGAGTTTAGGTTAGTCTTTTGCAAATATTGACAGGTTTTGATAAAATTTTAAATACATATTTTAGGTTGCGCTATTATGGGCAAGAATAAAATATATTAATAACATGATTAGGCTTGGCCCAAGGTGGTTCAACCATTGGCCTAATTTTGAAAATCTTGCACTTAAAATACCTAAAAAAAATAAAGTAATGTTTTTAGAGCCAGTCTGGTGGTTGAACTGGTCACGCCATCATCAGTTCATTGATCCAACCAGTTCATTTAAATAAAAAATTAAAAAAATAGTTTAACTAGTTTTTTCTTGATTTGGTTCATATCGATTTGTAATTCAATTGGTTCGAAATTATTTTTCAGATCAATACCCCAACTGATTTCCAGTCCAACTGATCTGATCAATTGATTTAATCTATTCAAACAACCATTAAAAAAAAAACCAATCATGCAAACATGAATACTATTTAAATTTTAAAATATTTTAATTAATATTATATCAATAAGATTTATTTAAATTTTAAATTGGTTTATAAAATTTAAAATATTTTAATTAATATTGTATCAATAAAATGATTTAGTACTTTGTCTAATTGTCAATTTAAACTTTAAATAACAATTTAAATATGATAAGGATGATTTAAAATTTAAAAAAAAATGTGTACTCATTACATTGATAATTTAAATTTAATGTATTAAAAAATGAAAAAAATAATAAAATTTATTTTTTTAAACACGTTAAATTCAAATTATAAAATTATGTATATAATGATATTTGCATTTTACAATTTCATCAATGTGTTTGATGGTTGAGTTGTGCTTGCCTAAGTTTTTTTTAAGTTTTTGTTTCTTTTATGCCTAACTTTTTATATAGTTTTGTCATAATTAACATATGCAAATAAATCGTGCTTTGTATGTATATATGACATAAAAAATAAATGTGTTATAAATTTTTTTAAATATATAGTATTATTTATATTTTTATAAACAATTTTTTCATTAAATATTCTCGAATTATTATTTAAATTTTAAATTAGTTTGTAAATTTTAAAATATTTTAATTAAGTCTTTAAAGTGTTAGTATTATATCTATAAAATTAATTTATTTTTATAATTACCAATTTAGTCTTTAAATTTCAATTCTTGTGTACTCGTCACATTAATAACTTGATTCTAACACAATAAAAACACGACAAGGTTATAAAATTTAAGAGTATTATTTCTTCTTCTTTTTTAACATATTAGATTCAAGTTGAGTAAACATCTAATGTTCAAGCTAATGGTTAAGTTAATAGAAAAATGGGATAAATCTTAAAATTATACATGAACTTTGGCCTAATGTGTAATTTTATACATGAATTTTGATTTTGCGTAATTTTATACATGAAACTTCGATTTGATCCAATTCTCACAAATTATTAATACAATTATTAATATAACAATGTTTATGTTTATATATTACATAAACAAATAATTATATTTATCCACTACAAAAAATAAATTGATGTATTTATTTCTTTAAATGTGTATGATTGAATAAAAATTAAAGTTTCATATATGTTTAATTGCATCAAATCAAATTTCATATATCAAATTGCACAATAAATCAAAGTTTATTATAATTTTGACATTTATCCTAAAAAAATCAAATTGGTATGATTATGAAATCTTGAGAATTCAATTAGAATGCTTTGAAATTTAAAATACAATTTAAAAGTTGGGTTATGATTTGCAAATGTACAGTGCAAGTAATTATTTTATATGTTTTTATTTTATTTATTATTCTATTTTAAAGGAATTTTATTTCATACATTTTCGGTGAAGTTTAAAAGCTAAACAAACAAAGTTAAATGGGTGGCACATACCTCTTTAAGGTGAAGTAAAATAATTTATTTTTTACCAAAAAAATTATTTTTTGGTGAATTACAATAGGAGGGCAAAACCCTAACAACGACACAACTAGTACAATTTGAACCCAAGCCATACCTAAGACAGTAAACACTCTGACCATCAAACCAACATATGAGGTTCAAGCTAAATAATGTTTTTTTTAATGAAAGCTGTGATAGAATTTTAAACCTACTTGTTAAATTAAAAAATTTCATTGATAATACATTAAATGCTAACGTTATTTTAAGTTTTTTTTTGGGGGGGAGGGGGTTAATACACTATTTGGGCTTGAATTTGATAATTGTTCTTATATTAGAGCTTGAACTTTTTTGTTTCAAGTTAGTCCCTCAACGTGGCAATTGTTTGCACATTGGGGCCCTTTTTTGTTCAAGTTAGTCTCTAAAAAAATGTTCAGGGCTCTAATATGAGAATAATTACCAAGTTTAGATACTAACTTGGACAAAAGAAAAGTCTAAGCCATGAGAACAGTTGTCTAGTTCAGGTCTTAATATGAGAATAATTGCTAAGTTCAAAAATTAAGAGCTAGTTTAGCAATGCTTTTGAAAAATACTTCTGAGAAGTACTTTTAAAAAGTTTAGTTTAAGATTTGAGTGATTAGCTCAAAAAGTACTTTTTTGAAATAAAATTTTTATTTTAGACATGTTATTATCAAGTGTAACAGCCTAATTTTCGGTGGTGTCGAAACAGTGGTTCGAGATCACTAAATCTGACAAATGAGTAGAAATATTATTAATTTAGTGTACTAAAAATAAATATTAAAATAATTAGAATAAAAAACGAGGTATCGAGACCTCGAGAATTTTAAATCGAGCCATAAATATTTTTATAAATATTTATGGAGTGTTAATATGTTAGTATTAAATTTTCGTCAAGAAATTTTAAAATTCTGATAGTTAATTGAACAAAAAAGACTAAATTGTATCAAATGTAAAATTGTGGGAAATGATTAAATAGCTTAATTGATAAAAGAAAGAGGGTTTAAAAGGAAAATAGACCCAAGGTCTATTTGGGCTGGACGGCAAGGGCATGAAATCAGCAAGAAAATAAGGAAAATTAAGGGAAAAATTAGAAAATTGCAAAATTTACATAATAAAGCTAGGACTAAAGTGGAATTATCTAGATTTCTCTTTATTTTTTTCTGCATTCTCATCAGAAAAAGGCCATGGAGGAGTTATATTAAGCTGGTCTTTCATATTTTTACTCCAAGTAAGTTCTATTCTTGATTATTTCTTGAAATTTTTGTGTTTTTGTGACCTTTACAACTAGGTCCACTTGTTGAATTCATTAGTTTTTGATTCTATGAAAGAAATTGAAAGTTTCTATACATATGTGCTGGAAGTATATGATGATTTGGCATGGAATTAGAGCTTTAAATTGTTTATATGTTGATTTTATTGTAAGAATTGAATAGAAAGTGAATGTTTGGGACCTAATTGTAAAAGAGTTTGAAGTTAGAGTTTTATGTGGAAATTATGAATTTCAATAGTTATGAAATAACTTATAATGTTTAGGAAAAGTATTAATTGAGAAAATTATCTTAATTGAGGGGTTAATTGAGAAAGGACTGAATTGTATGAATTGTGAAATTTGGGGCAAAATGGAAATCAATATTTTGCACTAAAATTGTTTTGGACAGCAGCAGTAGTCTAACTTTGAAAAATCACCAAAAATTGTAAAAATGAAATTATAGGATGAATAAAATATAAAATTAAAGCTTATTGAGTCTAGTTTCTTATAGAAGAATTAATGTAAGCAATGGAATTTTAAATCATTAGATATGATAAATTTTGTGAGACAATCGGGTTCCCCTGTTCTGGCTTTGTAAAATCATCATAAATTGGATAAAAATAATTATGGGCTTAAATTATATGTTTAGAATCCTGAATGAGTCTATTTTCAAAAGAAATAAACGAGGACATTATTCGAATCTTGTACGAGAAGATAATTAATTTTTAGTGAAGAAGGGTTGGAACTGTCAGACAGCAGAACAGGGGAGACTTCAATGAATAAACTGTATTAATTGGCCCAACCAAAAATTATGAAATTTTTATGGTAAGAAGACATATGAGTCTAGTTTCTGGGAAAATTTATGGATCTTAATTTGAAGTTCTGTAGCTCAAGATAAAAATAATTTATTGACTATGACACAGATGGACAGCTTGACTATTCACATAAGTAGATAGTGAAAATTATGGATAATGTTACCTACAAGTGTGTTGTTTATACTAAGGATGTGGATGGAGAGGAGGAGGAGGAAAAAACATACAAAAATATATGAATGACTCGTGTATAAATTGATCACATGCCCAATTATAATCGATAAGTGTTGAATTAGAAACGATATAATATTTTATTTGGAATATTTATTATGAAATTATGATTATCGCTATAATACAAAAATCGAACTTGTGAGTTTATATGACTAAATTTAGTGACCATTTGTTAATATTATTAAATTTCAATATTATTTTATGAATGGTGATTAATATTTATGTATGTTAATTGTTAAAAATAAGTAAATTATGTACAAAAGTTATGAAATTGAACTGAGAATTTCGGAGGAACGGAACGTAGGAAATAAGTACAATCTTTCAGTGAAAAAGATGAATTGACGGTAAATTACCCAAGTAAACCGAGATTCAGCATTTGTTGTGAATTCTCGTGTTTGCTTTCTGTTTAGCTCTTACGAGCTTCCGTTAACTGATATGAGTTTCGGTTAACTCTTTTGGGGTTTCAGTTTAGCTCTGGTGAGCTTCAGTTAGCCTTCGGGCTTCCGTTTAGCACTTATGTGCTTCAGATAGCCTTCGGGCTTCCGTTTAGCACTTATGTGCTTCAGAGCATGCAATACAAAAAGCAGGGACCATACTTTCTACACTGGTTTGTTTATCTGCCCAGATATTCTATTGGCCTGTATTTTTCCGAAAGGCATTTGACAACTTTAAGAATTTAGATGCAGAAAAATAGGTGTTAATTACTTAATTGCTTTACATTTTTAAAATCATAATAATCTCATAATTTCAAATGATCTAATATAACCTCGTAACTAAGCTTCTTCTTTTTCAGCATGAGTTCAATGGAAGAGCCAAAAAGCAAGACATGCATTCTTCATTAGCTGATCTGTCCATGGCATTGTGCTCCCATGAAATCCTCCTCTTTATGCACATTTGTTCTTTCTTTTTATTTTTTTCTTGGTTGAAGAGTCAGTCTGTATGCATTCTTCATTCAGCTGATCTTGAAGTGAGTAACTATTATTTGAGTGCCACATTATGAGTGTTGATTTTCACTTGCATAGCTAAAGTAAGTTGGAAGAGTGTTTACTTAATTGTACAAAGGTGAGGTTGCACCAAGTTTGCAGGGTTGGGCATAAATCATTTCATTGTATTGTGAAGTTTATAGTGATTTTATCTCTAGACAAAGCACACAAATGTAGGATGAGTTCTGAAATGCGTAAAAATCTTGGTTGCGTTCTTTATTCTCCATTTTTACTTTTGTGTGTGTCACCTTAAAAAAAATACAATTTTCTCTTTAGGTGTTTCAAATAATAATCCAACACATGGAAACACAACTAATTATTAGGCAATATTGTGTATGTAAGACTATCATTCAATGAAAACGTTTCAGTACCTAATGATTGGTTGAATGTTGAGCATAGCTCCCTTCAGTTACCAAATGTTGAGGATACAAATATGGATGCCCTGCAACAAATGCATCCCTTTTAGCTTATTACAAAACAACTAAACCTAGATCCAATGTCTTCTTTATCTTCCATTAACTTTTGTATTTTTGGAATTTTGTTTTCGTTGAAAAAGAAAATTTTGGGTAAATTTAATATTATATGAATAAAGTTAGTTTAGTTCAACAACTCAAACAAGGGGAGAAGAGATGTCTATGTATGTTCAATTTGCACCTTGTGAGCTATTTTCAATTATATTAAGATAAAGTCCACTAACTCCATTGAAAAATTTTGACTATATAGATTTGAAGCTTGCCTCAGAACCATCGATAAAAGTCAATTTTACTTTTATTTCAGATTGATAAATTTTGAATTGTGCTCTAGTGGTAACGAAGTTGTGGATTATATTCAAAGAAGTGAAGAAGGGGAGGTGTTATCTTTGAAAGTAGATTTTGAAAAAGCATACGATTGTGTGGAGTGATAATTTCTTGACTTGGTTATGAATAAAATAACTTATCAAACTTTAATATATAATCATCCCTATAGGAGCAGTAAAATTTTAATAAATGTATTGTTTTTTTTTGAAAAATTAGTAAATGTATTGTTAACCCAAAACATTAGGGAAATAAAAGGGAAAGAGTATAATAAATTTAGTTTAATCAGGTTCTTTGTCAAACCCAAAGACTCGTTTGAAATTTTGGAGGATTTGGGTAAAAATATTAATTTCAAAAAATAAGTTTTGGCAAAAAAATTAGGCTCATTTAACATATGGGTTGAGTTAGTACTTGAACATTCAAAACCTAAGTTTATCCCGACCCATTTTTTTAGTTTGTAATATTTTATATTATGTTGATTTTATATACTTGAACATTCAAAACCTAAGTTTGTCCCGACCCATTTTTTTAGTTTGTAATATTTTATATTATGTTAATTTTATATACTTGAACATTCAAAACCTAAGTTTGTCTCGACCCTTTTTTTTAGTTTGTAATATTTTATATTATGTTAATTTTATATGTTACGTAATTTGTAACAAATAAAAATTAAATTTATAATACTATTATAATGTTAAGATGGCTATATATAAAATTTTAATAAAAAAGTAAAATTATTAAATATTAAGTTAAAAATAATATAAATATATTTTAATTTTTTATAAATAGTATGAGTGGATTTAAAATGAACTTGAGTTAAGTTCCACAAAGTGACCGAATATATGAAGGAGCCATTAATGCAAGTACATGCATGGCTTAATATATCGTATGGAAGGATGCATGCAAAACAAGTGTTCAATGGATGGCATTTGAAGGAATTCATGTATTGGGGACGTTCATGCAAGTGGGGGCTATTTTATGTACATGTATTTGAAGATTCATGGACCGTAATTAAGGAAGAACATGCATTGGGACGTTTCATGCATGTATCATGCATATCCAAGATATTCATTCAAGTATTCAAGGTACATTCAAGCCTCATTCGGCCAAGGGAGATGTAGGAGTATTAAAGGGCTGCACATTTATGAACTATGGCTTTTCTTCTAGGCTAAGTATGCATGAATGCATCAAGTGAAGCAACATGATGGTTCGGCCAATTCATGCGCCATCTTCAAGCATGAACCGAATTTTAATGCTTTTGTGATAAAGGATGAGAAGGATGAATGCGAAAGCGGATCGTAAAGTTTGTCAAAGTCGTGGATTTGACTTAAGGCTCTAGACATTCGGAAAGAAACTTAGATTTTTTTTGACACAATCTAAAACGAAATTAAATTAAATCCAAGTTAGATAAAATAATTAAAACCAATAATAAATCAAGGATTCAGGAAGTGAATAAAGAAGATAAATGGAAAGATAATGGAAAGATAGAATGTGGCGTGTAGAAGTCCTAAGAAGCCTTAGAGACACGAAGAATCCACAACCCCCTTCAAGCGGCTCTAATTTTCCCTCTAAGATAAAAACCTTGGCAAGAAAAAGTTTGAAGATGATCCCCACAATCTAAAAACATTGTTAAAACTCTTCTAAAAGAAACTCAAGATAAATTCTTGAAAAGAAAAAACTCAGATTAACTCAAAAGAGGAATAGAATAATAATGAATTGTCTTGCTTGTGTACAATGCAAAGGCCTATATATAGGCTAGATAAATAAATCTAAATAAAACTCCTAAGTATACTAGAACTCGAATTTAATCTAAACAAGAAGTAGTTTTAAACTAAACTTTCTTGTTAACATAAAATTCCTAAATAACTTAAAATACTTAATAATTATCAAAAATTCGAAATAAAATAATAATAAAATAACAAGAGCTAATAAATAAAATATTGTGCTCATATATAATAAAAATTAAGCTTAAATCTTAAACCCAATATGAAACGTCTAAGCTTGTAAGATCAATTGGGGTTCTTGAAGTGAAATGCTTAAGCTTGTTAGCATTTTCCACATGGGCTTGTCGTCATAGATTGAGAGTTTAGGCCCACGAACATAATTAGTCTCTTCTAATTCATCATTACTCCAGAATTTATTGTCTTGAAACTTCAACTCTTATTCTCGAATTTTTTTCGTGATAAAGTCTTGAACCACTAAGTTGAGTTTTGACTTTATCTGTTTGGATTTGGATCTCGTAATTGGGCATTGAGGAAAACTAAACTCATCTCTATTATGGGCTTTGAATTGGGCTGAGTTACTCGTATCATTTTGTGTGAACATGTTAAATACAAATGTGAACAAAATTTAAGTTAGTGGGAACATCATAGATACCGAATATCAATAGGCATCTTAAGCCTATAAATAGTTTGCCCATTTCATGTAAGGGGGACTTTTGCCAAATTTATAATCAAACCTTTGATCTTGTGAGAATTTTCTTCTCTAAGTCTCGTTTAAGATTTTTGTTGGCTTATCTACCTAGTAGTGGCGTCAACCTAATTCTTTCACGAAACCGAACTTATCACTAGTTTTAGTGTGGCGTTCAAAACACTTTATACCGAGGTTCCTATCTGCCTAGATAGTGAGTCGAGGTCCATTTTGTTTTCAACCATTCCATCTTAAGAACTAATAAGTCTTAGGTTGGTATTTGCTAATATCGGTTCAACTTGTTCTTAGGACCAACCTTACCATATTTCGTCCATTTCCCAAATATCCAATTCAACCGAATTTCGTTTCTTTCCCGAACCATAAACTACCTACCAACTATCCTAACTTCTTTCTTTCTTAAACCTAAACTTAATCACCATTCTTGAACCTAAACTTTGACATCCAAGTCTCTTTCAAACCCGAAATCACTTCTCCGTTCCATTCTCATCAACACCTTCTCGTAGACGATCGGGCAATCTACATACGATTCAACTCAAGTCGTGGCAAGTTCGTATCAAATAGAGTATTCAAACTCTGCTCAATTAATGCCAAATTTTGATAGCTTTTTCATTAATTTTAATTATTTGTACGGATCGAGACTGACAAATTTTGCCAAAGTTGATGTTAACTGTGCAGAACACCCCAAGTGTGAATGATTTATTTTTTATTAATGGTGGTAAGGTTTGTAATCGGCTCAGTCGAGGGGAATGTTGGGTTTGGAGTGGTGCCCAGAGTTGTTGGGTTAACAATGGGTACACCGTCTAGTATTGTTGTGGATACTAAAGGGGCAGAGAGCATCCGAATGCTTTGTTTTGGTTTTTGATTGATTTCTTGCGGAAGAGGTTTGCCTGAAACACTTGAACCTGAAGAGATTAAAAGCAAAGGTAAGTTCTTTTATTCGTTTTCTTTTTCATGAAGAAATATATGAATTTCGAAGGTCAAAATTAAATTATAAACTTTTGAAGTGTTAAAATCAAAAACTTTTTAATTTTTAAAGGAATTGAATTGTCCTTTTTGAGACCAAGCCCTGCCTATATATATAATTGATATTAGATTAAATCGAGACCATAGGGTTAAATTGAAATAAAGGCAAACAGGGAATTGGTTTTAAATAAAATGGTGTAATTGTATTTTTGGTCTTTCTAGGAAATTTTCTCTAGAAACAATCACTCTGTCATTCATATGACACTTAGTTTCCATCCCTATCTCTTTTATTCAATATTGGAAAACTAGTATTGAATAACAAAAGAGTATATTTTTTATTATTTAATGAAAACCCTAAATTAAAATTCTTGATATTTTCTTCTACTTTTTGAAATTGTTTGTGCGTCGGTAGACATCCCATAATTGAAATTGATTCAGCTGACGGACAAAGCATCATGAGGGTGTAAAAGGGGTTAGTTAATTTTATAGATTGAATATTGTGATTTTCTTTGTGAGCCCCGGCAATTTGTTTGTTATTTTCTCCCTATTTGTTTACTATTTTTGTTCTTCCTTTCCTATATAAATTTCAATTTTAAAAGAGATAGAAGAATGCAAAGAAAACATACCACGCAGGATTACTGTTAGAGAGATAACGAAACTTAACGGTAGAGTGATCACTTCATAATAAAATAATAATATAAGTGGCTAAAACGTAACATTTCAAACATAAGTGACTAAAATATAATTTGAAGCAAACAAAGTGACTATTTTTACAAAATAACCCATATTATCATAGCTTTTCCATTAATTTTAATTATTTGTGCGGATCGAGACTGACAAATTTTGCTAAAGTTGATGTAATTGTGCAGGCAACCCAAGTGTGAATGTAAATCGATTATCATCATCCAACTTTGTCTCCGTTGAGAAATTTGTGTCAAACATTTAACATGGTGGACCATTTCCCTCCAATCAACATTATTTTCATTTAATTATACTACTTGGTGGGTGGATGGCAACATCAATAAAAATACTTACTCTCTGCGTGTATGGATCCACATCTGTGTTTCATCTTGTTTTACTCCTCCTCTTGCAATAACCAAACACTTTTTTGCTTGATTTCAGTTTGAACCAGCAATGGGCGCCGAAGCAATTGCATTCGACCTCGCCGTAGAGCTTATTACTAAATTGAGCTCCTTTACTCTCTCTCAAATTGGACTGTGTTGGAATGTCAAAGATGACCTCCACGACCTCAAAAGCACTGTCTCTACAATCAAAGCTGTGCTTCTTGACGCAGAAGAGCGATCCGTGACCAGCCAACTCGTCAAAGATTGGCTTGAAAAGCTGAGAGATGTACTTTATGACGCTGACGACTTGCTCGATGATTTCTCTGCTGAAGCTTTGCGGAAAGATCTATTGGGTGGGAACAAGCTGACGAAAGAGGTAAGCCTTTTCTTCTCGAGCTCAAACCAGTTTGCTTACGGTCTCAAAATGGGTCTGAAAATTAAGGCCATTAGGGCGAGATTAGCTTCAATTGAAAGTGAGGCCAAGGTGTTCAACTTGGTAGAGCGTGACCGTCCCATGGAAACCTCTTTCACGACTAAAAAAAGGTAGCAAACGCACTCTTTTAAAGATAAAATAATAGGGAGGGATGATGATAAAGCAGCTCTTCTAAAACTCGTGTTAGAGTTTGAAAGTGAAGATAATGTTTACATCATTCCAATTGTTGGGTTTGGAGGGCTAGGGAAGACAGCTTTGGCTCAGTTTGTCTATAATGATGAAATGGTGAAAAATTGTTTTGAGTTGATGATGTGGGTGTGTGTTTCGGATGTTTTTGATGTCAAAATAATTGTAGAAAACATGATCAAATCTGCAACAGGCAAAGCACCAGATCAAAATCTCGAAATGGACCAATTGCAAAAACAACTTCGGGAAAAAATTGGTGGGAAAAAATATTTGCTTGTTTTGGATGACATTTGGAATGATGAGTGGGGAAACTGGGTTAATTTAAAAGAGTTATTGGTAGGTGGGGCTAAAGGAAGTAGGATAATAGTAACTACTCGCTCTTCTAAGGTAGCCAAGATCACTAGTAAATGTCAGCCTCATGTTCTAAAAGGATTGTCTGATGATGATGCTTGGTCTTTGTTCAAAGAGATAGCATTTGAGCAAAGACGTACAGACTCAACAGATTCAGGCTTTGTGGAAATAGGAAAACTGATTTTGGAAAGGTGTTGTGGAGTTCCTTTAGTCATAAGGACGATAGCTGGTACGCTATCTTTTAAAGAAACTAAAAATGAGTGGCTTTCTTTTAAAGATAATGAACTTGCTAAAATATCTCAGAACGAATGTGAGATTCTACTTACACTTAAGTTGAGCTACGATCATCTCCCATCACGTTTAAAGCATTGCTTTGTTTATTGCCGATTGTATCCAAAAGATTATGTAATTCGTGTACAAACTCTTGTTCAACTTTGGATTGCACAAGGTTTTGTAAAGCAATTTAATCAAAGTAAGTCTCTTGAGGAGATTGGGTTTGGGTATTTTAAAGATTTGGTTGAAAGAAGTTTCTTTCAAGAGGTAGTAGAATATGGAATTGGGGATATGAGATGTAAAATGCATGATTTAATACATGATCTAGCTGAATCAATAGCAGGGGCAGAGAGTAGTATTGTACATTCAAATAAAATTGCAAGTAAGGATGGTGAAAAGTGTCGCCACATATCAATTAATCCTTCATTAATTCCTTTGTTTAAGGGAAAAAAGTTGCGAACCTTGTTACAGTTTCCAAACAAGAGAGTTCCAAATTTGAGTGATGAAACTTGGAATTTTGTAATTGCAAAGTGTAGATGTTTGCGTGTACTAGAATTGTATGATTTTGACTTTAAAATGATTCCACGCTCCATTCATAAGCTGAAACATTTGAGGTACCTTGATCTTTCTTGCAACGAAAATCTTAAGAGCCTGCCAAAGAGTATTTACAAAATACAAAATTTGCAAATGCTGAAACTTGACTGGTGTGATCGGTTTGAAGAATTGCCGAAGAAGATTGAAAAATTGGTGAATCTTACCCATCTTGGGTGTGAAGGTTGTAATGGTTTAACTCATATGCCACGTGGAATAGGAAAACTGAGTTCCCTTGAAACATTACGCATGTTTATAGTGGATAAAGATGGTTCCCATGGTGGTGCAGATCTAAGTGAATTGAGTGGGCTTAACATCTTAAGGGGAGAGCTAAGAATAACAAATTTGGGATTCGTAAAAAATGCAAAAGAGAAGTTTAAAGCTACTAATTTGAAAGAGAAGCAACATTTGAGATCATTGGTTTTAGAATGGAATCGTCGTGGTGACGATAATGATGCTAACAAGTCACTTGAAGACCTCCAGCCCCATCCTAATCTCAAGGAGCTCTGTATTCGAGGATGGAGGGGTGATGCAAAGTTTCCAAGTTGGATTTCTTTGCTCACAAATCTCGTCGTGATTAGAATATGGGATCCTAGTAATGTCAAACATGTTCCGTCCTTTGCGCAATTGCCTTGTCTTAAAGAGCTGTCAATTACTGATTGTACTGAGCTGGAGTACATGGATGATAATAGCCCAAAAGGAGGTCAAGGAGAAGCACAATCATTCTTCCCATCGCTTAAGGTTCTCTGACTCTGGGACTGCCCGAATATGAAGAGCTGGTGGAGGACGACAAAACCAATCGATGATGATTCCGACGAGGACGACACAACAGTTATGGGAACATCAACCATGGCATTTCCTTGTCTTTCCACTTTAACAATTTCAAATTGCCCTTTCACTTCAATGCCGTTGTATCCTTCACTCATTGATGATCTAAGGTTGGTGGGTTCCAGTTCAAGGCCGTTAAAGCAGACCATGAAGATGAACATTACTAGTTCGACCCCATCAAGTTCAACCTCTTCTCTTCCTCTCTCCAAATTGAAATCTTTAACATTAGACAACATTGAGGGATTGGACACTCACACGCTAGATGAGTGCCAGCAACATCTCACCAGCCACAAAGATTTAGAAATATGGAATTGCAAGGAGGTTGATTTAGAGGGCATGCAATGGGAAGTCCTTAAGAATCTCTCTCATTTGGAGATTGATAATATTCCAAAGCTGGTGTCTCTCCCCATTGGGCTTCAACATCTTGTTCAATTGAAAACATTAAAAATTCATAACTGCAATGGATTGAGGTCACTGTTTCCTGCGTTCCAACATCTCACTTTCCTTGAAGACTTTTCAGTAAGCAACTGCAAGGAGC
Source organism: Gossypium hirsutum (assembly GCF_007990345.1). Taxonomy (NCBI): domain Eukaryota; kingdom Viridiplantae; phylum Streptophyta; class Magnoliopsida; order Malvales; family Malvaceae; genus Gossypium; species Gossypium hirsutum. Next base: position 122,562,906 of record NC_053434.1, read on the forward strand.
TGGAGTTATCTGCAGCTGGCATCCAAATATTCCAAAATTATACAAGCCTATGCTCTCTATCGCTGGAAAATATGCCAGAGTGTCGGCATCTTCCGGAGTGGCTTCAACATCTACCAAATCTGCAAAAGCTTTATCTGAGGGATTTGCCCAATTTAACATCGCTCCCGGACGAGATGCGTTGCCTAACCAAATTGCAAAAATTACATATATTTGAAGTTCCTCAGTTGGAGGAAAGGTGTCGGAAGGACATTGGTGCTGATTGGCATAAGATTGCTCACATCCCAGACTTTGACATATCTGGTTGTTATTAGGTTGGTCCGTCCTTTTCAATTATTTATTTTTAAGACCTTAAGTTTTTTTTCTAAAAAAAAAATCAGTGTTATATTTACTGTCCAACTCTTGGCTTTCATGCCATTTTTCATTCTAATATCATTCAAGTTGGATACTCTTATATAAATTGACATCTTTAAATTCATGCCATTTGACATCTTATATAAATTGAAATTCCTTTGTTTTAATCCTATTTTGTACTTACCATCTTTCATAATATTTTGCTAATTTGTGCAGTATGCCATTGGGGAAAGGCATTTGTCAACTTCAATAATTTTATATGCATAAAAAGAAGTTAATCCTTCTTTTCATATCTGTCATTTCATAGACTTCAATTTAAGGGTTTCTAATAATTTAATTCTAAAAAATCATTGATGTGGAGAGAGAGGTTGAAGCTTGCATGCTACCCTTCAAAATGGTTCTACTATATGCTCTGCTTTGTTTATATATATTTATGTTTTCTCTGGTTATTTACATTTCAAGAAGCAGAGACCATACTTTCCGCTACGATTTGTTAATCTACCAAAATATTCCATCAATACAAAAATGGTAATATAATATAAAGTTGTGTTTAGAAAGAGTAAGTGTTTTGGGTGCCATTGTTAATCCACAATTGGACACTGTTCAGTCTAAATGAGATCAATTTTAACATATTCTTTGTTGGCATTTATAATTTCCAGGTTCATTGTTGCTTTTGGAAGAGTCTTTGTTCAAGCATGACACTTGTCAGAGAAATTGCATTTGGAAATTTATTATTTCACTTTACATGGAACTTATGGAAGCTTAGATATAGATGGTTTATTTCATGGGTGATGTGTGAATTTAAAGAAGTACATATGTTCATAGTAGGAACTATTAATGAGTGCCATTGTTATTGAAGGTGGATTCAAGAAAGGATCTTGCTTCAAATTATTTGGAGGTGAGGCTGATAAAATGTTTCATTATCTATAGATGAACAATGACATATTAAACACACATGTGCAAAAATAAGGCTGATGATGGTAAGCATTTCAGTAAAGAAACTTAAATTAATTTGGCAAAAGGTTTTGAGGTGTAAACACTAATGGGAATTTGAATTTGTTACTATTACAGATGATGATGCCCAATGTTTGGCCCTTTCTTAAAACTAGCACTGGAAAATCATAGACAATGGCTTTGTGGTTAACCACCATTCATGCACATAACATAAAGTTCTATTTAGTAACAGTAAGTGTTTCTTCTACGTTTGGACACTGCTCAGTCTAAATGACATTAATTTTAACATAATATGTATTGGTATTTATAATTTGCAGGTTCATTGTTGCCATATAGAGAAAATTGATGGACTAGAATCTACCTTGGAGACCTTGATTTCCTTTGCTCGCTAAGATACACTTGGTCATTACCTAAGCACTTCCTTTCTTTCTTTCGAGGATTGCAATGTCTCATCACATTGAGATTCTAGAAGAAATGTTTATGTAAAGCTTGGTTGATCCTTCAGCTTATATATATAGATAATTTGTTTTGTGGGTGATGTGTGAACTCAAAAGGAACACTTAGTGAGGAACAATTTGCATAGCTAAAGTAAGTTGGAAGAGTGTTTACTTAATTATACAAAGGTGAGGTTGCACCAAGTTTGGAGGGTTGGGCATAAAAAATTTCTTTTGTACTGTGAAATTAATAGTGAATTCATCTTTGGGCAAAACCCCACAGACGAGTTCCGAACTGCATAAATATCTTATTTGTATTCTTTATTCTTCTTTATTTTTACTTTTGTGTTTATATACTTAAAGAAAAAAAATACATTTTTCTCCTTCAGTGTTTGCTTTTATTCTAGACTAATAGATCCTAGATTGCCCTATGGTGAAAACAAAGTTGTGGACTATATTCAAAGAAGTGAAGAAAGGGAAGTGCTTATTTTTTGAAGTAGATAATATGATTGAGTGGAGTGACAATTATGGATAAAATAGTTTTGTAAGATACATGTTAGCATATATTTGGGGTTTAATTTTCAATTAATAGATTACATGTCATACCTTAGTAAGATTAAAATAACTTTTTTTATAAAGTTAGATGGCCAAATAATTCTATGTTTTATATTTTTTATATTATATATATTAAATTATTTAAAATGTTTTCAAATTTAACTAATCACATGTGTCATATATTAGTAAAAATTGTTAACACTCCTTATTTATTCACCTTTGAATAGTACATGGTTTCCATTAATCTGTTTTAACCGGCCTCAAAAAATTGACAATAGGAGATTGCAAGGACGTTGATTTAGAAGGCATGCAATGGGGAACCCATGGTTGGTGATTGGTAATATTCTAAAGCTGGTGTCTCTCCCCCTTGGGCTTCAACATCTCTTTTTCAATTGAAAACATTAGGAATTCATGAATGCCATGGATTGAGGTCACTCTTTCCTGTGTTCCAACATCTCATTTTCCTTGAACAGTTTTCAATAAGTAGCTGAAGTTATCTGTACCTAAGTTCCAAATATTCGAAGATCATACAAGCCTGTGCACTCTAGCGCTGGCAAAGATTCCAAATAGTCGCCATCTTCCGGAGTGGCTTCAACATCAAACAAATCTGCCAAGGTTTATTCTCTCTGATTTAACATCGCTTCCGGACGTGAACCAGTTTGGAAAAGTTCTTTATGAAACGACTTCCCCAGTTGGAGGAAAGATGTCGGAAGGACATTGGTGCCGATTGGCATAAGATTGCTCATATGGCTACAAGTTGGTATATTTACTCTCCAACTGCCGCCTCTTTTGCCAAAATAGAACAACCTTTTTGGTGCAGTTTCTTTATTTATCATTTTATTTGGCTATTTTGTGAGACTTTTTAGTGAAACGAATTTGGCAAATTCATGAATCTAAATGCAGGAAAAAAAAGTGGTAATCTATCTAATTGCTTTACGCTTTTAAATTTTAATAATCTCACCATTGCAATGATCTTATGAAATCCTGTTGTGTATACACATTTGAAATTGCAGCTTATTCCCAATACCAACAAGGAATGACAGGTAATTCATACCACTCATTTATTTTCTATTTGATTTAATAAAACAAAATTGAATAATTTAGATTTATTGTGAACTGTGAAGTATTTTGGTGGTTCATATCTATCATTTCATACCTTCTAATACTTTAATTCTAAAAAATCTTTATTGGCACCCAATGGACATTTTCCAAAATGCTTGCATGCCAGCCTTCAATATGCTTCTACTTCATGCTCTGCTTTGTTCCTTTTCCAAATTTAAATCTTAATCATATGTATATACAATTTTATGTTTTATCTTGAAAATTTTGATCGTTTTACCCTTAATTTTTGTTAGCTTTTTGGCTCTATTCTCCGGCAGAGCAGAGCATGCAATACAAAAAGCAGAGACCATACTTTCTACACTGGTTTGTTTATCTGCCCAGATATTCTATTGGCCTGTATTTTTCTGAAAGGCATTTGACAACTTTAAGAATTTAGATGAAGAAAAATAGGTGGTAATTACTTAATTGCTTTACATTTTTAAAATCATAATAATCTCATAATTTCAAATGATCTAATATAACCTCGTAACTAAGCTTCTTCTTTTTCAGCATGAGTTCAATGGAAGAGCCAAAAAGCAGGACATGCATTCTTCATCAGCTGATCTGTCCATGGCATTGTGCTCCCATGAAATCCTCCTCTCTATGCACATTTGTTCTTTCTTTTTCGTTTGTTAAAGAGTCACTCTGTATGCATTCTTCATCAGCTGATCTTGGAGCTTGTATATATAGATGATTTGTGGACTTTAAAGCAACACTTAGTGAGCATCTATTATAATGTTAAGATAACTATATATAAAATTTTAATAAAAATATAAAATTATTAAATATTAAGTTAAAAATAATATAAATATATTTTAATTTTTTTTAAAAATAGTATGAGTAGATTTAAAATGAACTTGAGTTAAGCTATTTACAAATTTAAACAGACTTTAAGTTTATATTTTAGACCAGACCAAACTTTAAACAAATATAAAATAAAATATAAATATATTCATTTGTTTTTAAATTCTCTATTATATTTTGGCATAATGATTTATTTAACCTTCTAACTTTATAAAAATCAATTCAGTCCTTAAACTTGTATTATTTATCAAATCACCCTGAAATAGATAAAAAAATTAATATTTGTTAATTTTACTGACATGGTATACACATAGATGCCACATTAGCAATTAACTAATGTTTTAAATATAAAAATTTTAAAAAAATATGCACCTTATTAAAAATTTTAAAAAAGTATAAAAACTACTAAAAATTATTTTTAATTTTTTTAGAAAGATAATCAATTGCTAACATTGGCTTCCATGTAGATGCCAAATTAACAAAGTTAATAAATGTTAACTTTTTCATTCATTTTGGGGTTGGTTTAATAAATAATACAAGTTTAAGGATTAAAAGAGACAAAAATTTAAATAAAGAGCTAAAATAATTTTTTATTGTAAAATTGGAGAGCCAAATAAGTGATTATGCCTAATTTGTTAGTATAATATATTGAGAAGAGAAGAATCAATCTCTACCTTTCATCATTAGATGTTCAAAATTCAAACGGTGTCGTAATTGGTAGGACTTCCAAAAAAGAAGATTGTCAGCAAACCAAAATTGAAGCTTCGTCTTACGATATGTTTGGCATAATGATTAAGCCTCCATATTCCTACTCATCCTTAACAATCTATTCCAAAGATGCTAATAAGATGAAATGCCACCTATTGTTGACCACCATTGCTTCTACATTCGATATAGATGCTTATGCTCCCATTACTACCATGGATATATTCGCTACTGATTTTCTTTTTTCAACTTTAAATTTAATTCCTTTCTTTAAGGATGGTGAAATGTATCTCCACTTACCAATTTATCCTTCATTAATTCCTTTCTTTAAGGATGGTGAAAAGTATCTCCAGTTACCAATTAATCCTTCATTAATTCCTTTATGGATCCACATCTGTGTTTCATCTTGTTCCAATCATTTTCATTGTCGTCTCTTGGAGCAATCAAACACTTTTTGCTTTGATTTCAGTTTGAACCAGCAATGGCCGAAGCAATTGCTTTCGACATCGCCACAGAGCTCATTACTAAGTTGAGCTCTCGTGCGCTCTCTCAAGTTGGACTGTACTGGAATCTCAAACATGACATCGACCACATCACACGCACAGTCCGTACAATCAAAGCTGTGCTTCTTGACGCAGAAGAGAAATCGGTGACTGACAATCTCGTCAAAGTTTGGCTTGAAGAGCTGAAAGATGTACTTTATGATGCTGACGACTTGCTCGATGATTTCTCTACCGAAGCTTTGCGGAAAGATCTAATGGGTGGGAACAAGCTGACGAAAGAGGTATGCCTTTTCTTCTCAAGCTCAAACCAATTTGCTTATGTTCTCAAAATGGGTCGGAAAATTAAGGCCATTAAGGCGAGATTAGCTTCAATTCAAAGAGAGGCCAACACTTTCCGCTTCATGGAGCGTGATCGCCCCGCGGAAACCTCTTTCATGACTAAAAAGAGGCAGCAAATGCACTCTTTTGAGCGTGAAGATGACATAATAGGGAGGGATGATGATAAAGCAGCTCTTCTAAAACTCGTGTTAGAGTTTCAAAGTGAAGAGAATGTTTATATCATTCCAATTGTGGGGTTTGGAGGGTTAGGGAAGACTGCTTTGGCCCAACTTGTATATAACCATGAAATGGCCAAAAATCATTTTGACTTAACGATGTTTGCATGTGTTTCAAATTATTTTGATATGAAAGTTATTGTAGCAAACATTATCAAATCTGATAAAAATCTTGAAATGGATGAATTGCAAAAACAACTTCGAGATAAAATTGATGGGAAAAAATATTTGCTTGTTTTGGATGACATTTGGAATGAGAACCCAGAACAATGGTCTAGGCTAAAGAAGTTATTGATGGGTGGGGCTAAAGGGAGTAGGATAATAGTAACTACTCGATCTCTAAAGGTAGCGGAGATTGCTAATAAATGTGAATCCCATGTTTCGAAACTAGAAGGCTTGTCTGATGATGATGCTTGGTCTTTGTTCAAAAAGATCGCATTTGAGCAAAGATATGCAGACTCAACAAATTCAGCCTTTGTGGAAGTAGGGAAACAGATTTCAAAAAGGTGTGGTGGGGTTCCCTTAGCCATAAGGACGATAGCTGGTATGTTATCTTTGAAAAAAACTGCAAAGGAGTGGCATTCTTTCAAAGATAATGAACTTGCTAAAATATCAGAAATTGAAGGAGATATTCTACCTACACTTAAGTTGAGTTATGATCATCTCCCTTCCCATTTGAAGCATTGCTTTGCTTATTGCCGACTGTATCCAAAAGATCATGAAATTCATGTACAAACTCTTGTCCAATTTTGGATTGCACAAGGTTTCGTAAAGCAATTGAATCGAAGCCAATCTCTTGAGGAGATCGGGTTTGGGTATTTTAAAGATTTAGTTGATAGAAGCTTCTTTCAAGAGGTAGTAGAATATGGAATTGGGGATATGAGATGTAAAATGCATGATTTAATGCATGATCTAGCTGAATCTATAGCAGGGATAGAGAGTAGTATTGTAGATTCAGATAAAACTGCAAGTGAGGTTGATGAAAAGTATCGCCACATATCAATTAGTCCTTCATTAATTCCTTTGTTTAAGGGAAAAAAGTTGCGAACCTTGTTACAGTCTCCAAACATGGGAACTCAAAAATTGAGCGAAGAAACTTGGGATTTTGTAATTGCAAATTGTAGATGCTTGCGTGTATTAGAATTGTATAATTTAAATCTTAAGACGATTTCACCTTCCATTTACAAGTTGAAACATTTGAGGTACCTTGATCTTTCTTTCAATTTCGGTCTTGAGATTCTCCCAAAGAGTATTTGCAAGATTCAGAATTTGCTAGTGCTGAAACTTGATTATTGTAGTGGGCTTGAAGAATTGCCAAAGAAGATTGAAAAATTGGTGAATCTTAGTCATCTTGGGTGTGAAGGTTGTAACGACTTAACTCATATGCCACGTGGAATAGGGAAGCTGACTTCACTTGAGACGTTAAGCATGTTTGTAGTGGATAAAGATGGGTCCCATGGCGGTGCAGATCTAAGTGAATTGAGACTGCTTAGCAACTTAAGGGGAGAGCTGGAAATAAGAAATTTGGGATGCGTAAAAAATGCAAAAGAGAAGTTTAAGGCTGCTAATTTGAAAGAGAAGCAACATTTGAGATCGTTGGTTTTACAATGGCGTCGTCCTTTTGTTGATAGTGCTGGTCATGATGACAATAAGTCGCTTGAAGACCTCCAGCCCCATCCTAATTTGAAGAAGCTCTGTATTGGAGGATGGATGGGTGATGCCAAGTTTCCAAGTTGGCTTTCTTTACTCACAAATCTCGTCAAAATTACCATAAGTGATGGTAATTTCAAACATCTTCCGTCCTTTGCTCAATTTCCTTGTCTTCAAGATTTGGTAATTTGTGGTTTAACTGAGCTGGAGTACATGGATGATAATAGCCCAAAAGGAAGTCAAGGAGAAGCACAATTATTCTTCCCATCGCTTAAGGTTCTCTGTCTCTGGGACTGCCCGAATATGAAGAGCTGGTGGAGGACGATAAAACCAATCGATGATGATTCCAACGAGGACAACACAACAGTTATGGGAACATCAATCATGGCATTTCCTTGTCTTTCCTCTTTAACAATTTCAAATTGCCCTTTCACTTCAATGCCGTTGTATCCTTCACTCGATGATGATCTAAGGCTGGTGGGTACCAGTCCAAGGCCGTTAAAGCAGACCATGAAGATGAACATAACTAGTTCGACCCCATCAAGTTCAACCTCTTCTCTTCCTCTCTCCAAGTTGAAATCTTTAACATTAGACAACATTGAGGGATTGGACACTCACACGCTAGATGAGTGCCTGCAACATCTCACCAGCCTCAAAGATTTAGAAATATGGAATTGCAAGGAGGTTGATTTAGAGGGCATGCAATGGGAAGCCCTTAAGAATATCTCTGGTTTGGAGATTTTGAATATTCCAACGCTGGTGTCTCTCCCCCGTGGGCTTCAACATCTAACAAATCTGCGACTGCTTCGTCTCACTGATTTGCCCAATTTAACATCGCTTCCGGACGAGATGCGTTGCCTAACCAGTTTGGAGTATTTTCAAATAACAGAAGTTCCTCAGTTGGAGGAAAGATGTTGGAAGGACAGTGGCGCTGATTGGCATAAGATTGCTCACATCCCCAAGATTCGATTGTATAATGAGGTTGGTCCGTCCTTGTTATTTATTTATTTTTCTGACCTTATCTTTTTTTTGAAGAAAAATAAGAGTGGTATATAGAAACTCCAAGTGAGGGGTGTGATGCCATTTTTCATTGAAGTTGGATACTGTTAATTTCCTTGTTAAAATATTATTCATTTGAAATCCCTTTGTTTTAATCCTACTTTTTACTTATCATCTTTCATAATATTTTGCTGATTTGTGCAGTAGTAAGGCATGGGAGAAAGGCATTTATGAACTTCAATAATTTTATATGCATAAAAAGAGGTGCTAATTTATCTATTTGCTTTTTACTTTTAAATCATAATAATAACTTGACAATTGCAATTTAATTCTAAAAAATCATTGATGTGGAGAGTGAGGCCTATGAGGCCTTCAAAATGGTTGTACTTTATGCTCTGCTTTGTTCGTTTAAGCACTTACCTATGCTATTGGAGGCATTCAAATTACAATATTCATTGATGCGGGGGTCTCTTTTAGCTCTTTGGAATTCCAGCTAAATTTGTTATTGAAGGTCAAAACAGGAAAAAAAGGAAGATGCTTCAAAATATTTGGTGGTGAGGTTGAAGTTGATAAAATGTTTCATTATTTATATATCAACAGCATTATACTAAACACACATATGTGCAAATATAAGGATGATAATGGTAAGCACTTTAGTTTTGAGGTGTAAATAAATAATGGGATTTGTAACATATTCTATGTTGGCATTTATAATTTTCAGGTTCAGGTTCATTGTTGCTTTTGGATGAGTCGTTGTTCAAGCATGACAATTGCCAGACATATTGCATTTGAAAATTTATTATTCCACTTTACACAGAGCTTATTAAGGGCTTGATCCATAGTAGGAACACCGTCTGAGTGTTGAATGTTGATTTTCACTTGCATAGCTAAAATGAGTTGGGAGAGAATTTACTTAATTGTACAAAAGTGAGATTGCATCAAGTGTTTGAGGGGTTAAGGTTAAATCATGTCTTTGCACTATTAAGTTCAAAGTGGATTCATCTATGGGCAAAGTCCCACAGACGTAGGATAAATTCCGAACTGCATAAACATCTTAATTGTGCTCTTTATTTTCCTTATTGCATAATACGTCCCAACTCAAGAAAAAACACATTTATGTTTTTTTTAAGTGTTTCATTGCATAATACGTCCCAATGCAGGAAAAAAACACATTTATGTCTTTTTAGTGTTCGAAACACTATTCAAATGAAGGGATGCACAATTGATTATGAGACAACAACTTTTTTAGACAGTATTCCAAGGCTATGTTCAATTATGATGCTTGGATTAGGACTTTTCCAAAAGATGTCAATTTTCTGGCTGTATATGACTTGTGTGTTGAAGCTTATGTTGGCACACATCAAATTGCAAGTTGAATAACAGCTTGTAATTTGTTCTTGTTGTTTAAACAAAACACAAGGCTTTTCCTTTGGAATCTCGATGCAACGAGATACTGCAATCCTCGAAAGGAAGGAAGGAGATGGGCAATGGCAGGGGTGTTTCTTGGTGAGCTAAGGAAATCAAATTCTCCTAGGAGGATTCGAGCCCATCAATTCCCTCTATATAGCAACAATGAACCTGCAAACTATAAATATCAATATACAGTATGATAAAATTGATCTCGTATAGACTGAGCAGTGTCCAAATGTAGAAGAAACACTTACTGTTACTAAAAATATAACTCCATATTTTGTATGATAAAATTGATCTCGTATAGACTGAGCAGTGTCCAAATGTAGAAGAAACACTTACTGTTACTAAAAACATAACTCCATATTTTGTGCACAAATGGTGGCCAAACACAAATCCGTTGTCTATGCTTTCTGATTCCAAGTTTAAGAAAGGGCCAAACATTGGGCATCCTCATCATCATCTGTAATAGTAACAAATTCACATTCCCATTAGTGTTTACACCTCAAAACTCAATTCGAACTTGATCAAGTTTACTTTCAAAACATAACTTGATTCAAGATAAAAATCAACTTGGACTTCTTTACCTAGCAAAAGATGAACATGATTCTAAAAAATCCAAGGTTTTCGAAGCCGGACCAATAGTAAAATTGATCAGGCCACCGATTCATTGATTCAATCGGTGCAATTAAATAAATCATTAAAATATTCATAAAAAATAAAAACCTGATTCAACTGCCAAGTTCAACCAATTTTTCGCCCAATACAATCATCCATTCCGGTTCCTGGGTCAATCGATTCAATGCCCTTCTCCGAACCGTGATCCTTGTTTGGTTCAAACAACCTTGACTAAACCTAAAAAAATATTTGTCTTAAGTTCGGATTTCAATTGGTATTTTCAATACTAGTTAAAAAAGGAAAAAAAAAACTAAATGTAGACTTACAAACCACTCTAAGTCAGACATTAAGGTATTTAAATTCGGCTTACTCAATAACCCAAGCTTGGCTAACCAATAATTAAACCGAATTCCACTAAAATTTGCAAAACCAAAACACGAAAATCTCAACTGTAAATAAGTTAGAGATCAATTTCAACAAAAAAAGTGAAAAAATATTAAGGAAGCAATAGAAGTAGAAAAATAACTGAATTCCTATAATCATATGATTATTTATAGACGCGATTAGTCACAACCTCAAATATACAATGAACCGATTTTGTACAAACAACAAGATTGATCCAATGATTATCATCACGATGCACCAATTCTACACATCCACATTTAGTAAGGCTGCTTTTCCAATGATCACAGTGCAAGGCAGACAAGAAAATCGTACTTCTGATTGTTGTCATTCTCACTCAAATCCCTCAACCTTTCCTGCATTTCTCTGCAATATTTTAGAAGCATCAGCATTCCCAAACAGGTTCAAGATGGTAACAGTTGCTACTTTAACAAGAGAATAAGCCGTGCACAACCTTATTTGATCATCTAATCTCCTCCCTTCCATGGAAAGGTTCTCAATTTCCTCCTGCATTAAAGAATAGAAATTAAGCTCATAGGTATGAGAAATAAGCAGCACAAATCAATCAATCGGGAGTGATTGAAAATTCTCTTGAAAGTCATTACCAAAAATAAAGAAACAGAAAACATCCTAATGAACCATATCAAGAGAATTTGTTGGCTGGATGTCAATGAAATGAAATTGACATTACTTTCACGTACCTGTATTACAGAGACATCGCCATCTGTTTCTCCTGGCTTTGAAGCACCAACACCCCTAGTAAATTTGATTAATCCTCAAATAAGTCTCACATTTTTCAAAGGTTAACCAGAATGCCAAACCAAATTAAGACATCAAATTCTTGAAAAATGATTAACATCAGCAGTGATTACTTCCACTGTACTCTGTTTATGAACTTCTTTTCGATAAGACAAATGCCCTCCAAGACATTTGTTATATCATATATCCTCCTCTTCTGCACCTGTTACAACATTTACAGGGAAAAATAAAAAACAAAAGAACCCTTTAAGTAACATGAAAAAATACTCAACAAACACCCAATGATACATAAGCTCACTAGTATGTCATTACCTCCAATGTTTCTGCAGCCTTATTTAGGTCAAGGATACCATCTTCAGCATGCTTCATCAGATTGACAAACTTTTTCATCAACAGACCTAAAAATGGTGATTGCATTATTGTCGTTCTCACCATCCATAGCAGGTTAAGGAGCTAAAACAGACTATGTTAAAAGAAAAAAGAATGGGCAGTAAAGATTACCTAAAGGACTATCTAAACGGCAGCTGCCAGCAGGTGTAAGAGGAGATCGACAACCTGCCAATCATCATGTATAATGTCAGTGATTCCTCTTCTACAAAATCCATCTCTCTTAATTCGAGCAATGAAGTATTGATGATAGAGCCGTGGAGTGAATCATAAGTTTCCTTCTATGGACTAAGCCAGTAGAAAATAGTATCGCACCAGCATTTGACACAGGTGTGTGAGGCATTGATTTATTGGCTTTTGATGTCTTTGATCTATTATTTATCCTTCCTCCTTTAGCATATACAGGTGTCTGGAAAGGACTGTTGGATATGCTGGTAACCCCCGGACTGCTTGTCCATTGGCTAAACTCAACATCATTTTTGTCTGCTGTGCTCTTCCTTTTTAATTGCTGAGAAAAATCAGCAATATTTCAAAGTACTGCCAATGGCAGGCAAAATTGAATTGAAGAAAATAAAATAAAAAAGAGCATAAGTTTAACAAATGCATATATACGAGAGCTTGTACAAGAAAACTTACTGTTAGCCATAAGAACCATCAGAAATGCTTCGCTACTTGATTCAAAAGTTAATTCACAAAGGCCAAAACTCAAAGAGATAAACGCCATGACAAAATCAAGTAAAGTAACTAGTAATTCACTTGTTATCATGTTGAAGACAATAAAGAAAAAGAATATAATATACAAATATAATTTTGTCCGATAAACTAGCAGAGCAGTCGTATCATACATAAGGGGGAAACTATAGTGATAGACATTATGGATATCAACTGAACCATTTTTCAAACATCCATCAAAGACAAAACATCAAAAGAACTAACAACCATCAACCTTTCTTCATATAGAGCACGGCATTAAATGTTCAGCTTTAAACCGAGAATGGAGTAGCATAACATAACCTTCCTCTCTTACTATAGCATTTATATTACATAAAACAAACATAGTATCAATAGCAATTATATTTGATAGTACTAAAACTTAGCTTTCTCAAATTAAGGCATCAAATGTTCAAATCATCAAGTTTTGGACATTGGATGAGGCCAGCATTCATTCAATTTCAACTTAGTACATCCAACGAGCACTTTAATCTACCAAAACTCCACTATATCATCAAATACATCATCACAAACGGAAATACCTCACATATTAAAATACAGACATCACAATTTCACTGCAGAAACAAATAATGCTACTCATAATTTATCCCCTAAGAAACTTAGCCACCATGAAAAGCTCTATTTGTGAACAGATCAAAAGATATCACACACACACACAAACACAAAAAAAAAAAGCAAATGACATTAAGCGTTAAGTGAGAGTACAATTCTCATCAAAATTGAAAGAGAGTACAATTCTCATCAAAATTGAAATAATATAATACTAATTACATGATAGCCACAGTTTTCAAAAGAGAATTTTTGAACTCACCGGAGATCTCACAACAATTGCTTCAACTTCTTGATCGGCGACGATTCCACGACTATTACTAGATGAAAATCTGTGATAATCATCGGGATGAACAAACGGCGGCTTCGTCGAATCGAAGGCCAGGTGACGACGTATAGGCCGAACAACCGGACGAACCGTCGAAGCTGGTGCTGTTGAAGCCGTAGGAAGAGGTTGATACGGCAGCGTAAGACCATCCCGGACATGGAGGTTTATATATCGAGGGGAAACGAGGTGGGTATAACTGCAATAGGGAAATAGGAAGAGAGAGAAAGTGAGGATTTTAGTTGAGACATTAGAGAGAGAGTGGAAAAGGAGGGAAAAGAGAGGGAATCTTTTTGTATATAATTATCATTTGTTATCACCTTTTTAAACTCTTACTTTTTTCAATTTTTCAATTTCATCCTAAAATAAAATTCAAATATATATATAAGGGTTAAAGTACAAATTAGTCCCTCTATCATTAAATTGATCAAATAAAGTCAAATTATAATAAAGTTAATATTTACTTTGTAAAAAAAATTTGAAATTTGTTAATTCTATTAATATTAAATCTGTTACAATTTAACCTTATTTGGTTCTTTTTAGCACTGGGACAAAATTAGTTAATTTAATAACAGAGAGACTAATTTTAAACTTTCCAAATATTTTAACCCTGATATAAGCTAAAATATTATTTTTTAAAAATTAATCAATAGACTTGTTTATAATTTGGTTAGGGTACAATTCAGATTTTTTTTAAATTTTTTCTTCACGCTGACCCTATTTCATTGTTCTTTTAATATTAAAAAATAATAATTTAGTAATATTTATATATTTTTTATAATTGTGTTAAATAAATAATTTAGTGAGTTTGAATATTGTAACCGTGAGATTAAAGTTAACTGTGGAATATGTATATGTAAAATAAATAATTAAGAATATATTGAAAAATAAAATATTTTAAATAATAATTAAAAATATCAAAGCTATGTTTATATTAAAAAATAAATAAATAAAATTATATTTTATATTAAATTGTAAAATATACATAAGAATTGTATGTATTAATTTTTTATTAAATTAGTAGTTAAAATCACTAAAAAAATTATTTCATTATTATTTACTTTCAAACTTTTATGTTTGAATTTTTTATTGTTATTTTTCTCTTTATTTTCCTTATCAAAATACAAGTAATTTTCAATAATGTGACAACGTGAAAGCCTAATTCCAAGCATTCAAATAAACTATAACTATAAGAGAAGAAATGTAGCCAAATTTGGGATTAAATTTTTCAAAAATTTTAAACAGCTTAAAGAGAATTTCAATAAATGTGTCTAATAAAAATTTATAAAACTATTAAAGGGTTTAAAGAAAATTTAAAAAAAACTAAGGAGTCTAATTAATTTTTT
This sequence comes from Gossypium hirsutum, assembly GCF_007990345.1. NCBI lineage: Eukaryota > Viridiplantae > Streptophyta > Magnoliopsida > Malvales > Malvaceae > Gossypium > Gossypium hirsutum. The sequence continues at coordinate 122,578,044 of NC_053434.1, forward strand.
TTTTTAAATTGAAGGCTTAATGAAAATTTTCCAAATTTGGGGTGGGGCAAGGCGGGCTTTGACTCTTGTTACGTTCTACCCCGAGTAAATTTTTTTAAGAGAAATTTATTAATTCATTCAATGAATAAATGAACAATTCAAGGAAAAAAAATAACAAACACTCATACACGTTAAAGAACAAGCTCTATCAACATAATAAAAGGTTCAACTTCAGCATCAATTAAATATTATGGCACATTGACAATCGGCTCTATCACAACTCAAGCATAACATATTAGAATCGATTGCAACCACTTAATACAATAAGAAAATTAACCCAAGATGGTCCAAAGGCGAGCATAAATATATGGGCAAAAGAACCGAGCATCCACCAAATTAGAGAGGACAAAGACTAAACCAACCTTAAAATTATTTGCAAAAGCAAAATTAAATGCATAATCGAGACTAAAAAGTGTACTATAAGAGTAGACGAAACTTCTAAAAGTGAATACTTATTAAACAATGAAAAACAATACTTATTAAACAATGAAAAACCAAATAAAAAATATATAAAACTTAAGATAACACGAGTCATGAAATCATTTATTTTTATGAAGCTCTCAAAACAAAAACATATAAAGAAGTCAACGAAGGGCTACCTACTTTCTAAAAGAAACTGTCGGTGGTCGATGGTGTTTCAAACAATGATAGGCACCGTTATCTAATCCATCACAACCTGTAAAAACAATAGAAATACCCACAAATAAATTTGTTAACTGAAAAGAGAGAAGACGCATGGAGTGAATAAGAAGAAGAAAGAAAAAGAGGGTTTATGAGTAGAAAAAAGAAAAAGCGGGTGGTAGCTAACCCGTTCTACCCAGAGTAATTTTTGAAACTATACAGATCAAATTGAATCATAATTATATGTCTGTGTATTTAAATCAAATTGGATTGCATTAAAAAATAAATTATCTAAGGTTAGATTAAATTAATGAAATTTTGAAAAAGAAAAAAAAATTCTCAAGAAACATTACATGGAAATGTAACTTTTTAAATCTCTAAAATTGTTTAAATTCTGCTATAAACATTCTGAAAAAAAAAATTTAACCTTAAGGTATCGAAAAATAATTTCTATTAATCACACAATTATCTAGAAATTGCAAACATTTAGATTTTGTTCACATATTAATTGCCTTTTTTTTTCTTCTATTTCCCCCTATTTACTATAACAAAATTAAAATCCCCCAAGTCCTATATTTTTATTTTTAAGAATTTAGTCCCTATACTTTTTAAATTTTAAAATTCAAGACCAACTATTAACACTATTAAAATTATTTTATTAAATCTAAGTTCATTAAAATGTCATATTCTTAGTTCCATGGCTACCAAGTAAGTAAACTTTTTTTTATTTCAAACCGTCACACTAACAAATTCAACAACAAAAATTCAATAGTATTAACAATTGGATCTAAAATTTGAACTCTGAAAAGTAAAAGAATTAAATTCTTATAAATATAAGTATAGAGACTAAATTTCAAATTTATGGTGAGTACAATGACATATGACATATTTTAACCTAAAAAGGGGTAACCTACTTTAGTAGTCACCCAACTAAGTTTTTTTTTTCTTTTTTTGTCACTCAATTATGAAAAGTTACAAAATGGTCGCCCAATGATTCAATTTTATCATTTTTATCATCAGTTGGCTAATGAAAAAAATAGAAAACACCAAAAAAATCTAAGATAATTAGGTGAAAAAAAAGGAAAAAAATAGTTTATTGATTATTTTGTAATATTTTATTATTAGATTAAAAAATTATAAATAATTTAGTAATCATTTTGTAATTTTTTAAATAGTTGAATGATTTTTAATATAGTTTACCCAAAAAAGAATATTAATGGCGTTAAATAGAAAACGAGAAAACAAATTTAAAACTAAGATAAACAAAAAGATGTACTTAACAACGTTACTTCATTCTTCTCCAACCAAAATGCCGTCGCTTTGTTCCCCAAACGTAATATAAGCCGGACACCTTACGTCAATATAACACCTCCCAGTTACTGCATGGGACCATTCAAAAATTTGTGTCAAACAACAATAAACATGGTGGGACCATTTCCAACCAAACCACATTTTGTATTAAATATTCTCAATTTATTATTTAATTTTTTAAAAATTAATTTATAAATTCTAAAATATTTTAATTAAGTTTTGAAAGTATTAATATTATATTAATAAAATCATTTCATTTTTATCAGTGACAAATCTAGAGGGGGGCTGGCATGGGCCTGGCCCCCCTAAATTGTAAAATTATTATTTAAGCTTTTAAATTTTTTTAAAAAATTTAAATTAGTAAAGATAAAATTATACTTTAGCCCCTCTAAAATTATAAAAATTTAATTTAATTATTTAAAAATTATAAAGATATAGACTATAAAAAATTAAAATTTCATTCGGCACTCCTTAAAAGATTATTCTAGCTTCGCCCTTGATTTTTGTAGCTATCAATTTAGGTTTTAAATTTCAGTTCAGATTTGACATGGATTAAATTGTAAATACTTGTGTACTCATCATATTGATAACTTGATTCTAATGTATTAAAAACACGACGAGATTATAAAATTTAAGAGGATTTCTTCTCTCTTTTTTTAACACATTAGATTTAAGTTGTCTATATAACATATACACATTGTCGAAACCATTTTCAAATCGAGTTTTGGAAAATGGGAATCGATTTTAAAAACGAAAACGGGAGTCGCCACCAATCTTTTTAGGTGTGATTGGATCACCTTTAAAACATTTTGTTTTAAAGTCATTAGTTTTGGTCCACGAAATAAAAGAACGGGTTCGGGAGTCGGTTACGTACGAGGAAGGACTAGCACCCTCGTAACGCCCAAAAATTGGTCCCTAATTGATTATCAAATGTCTTTGACGTCGAAAGAAAAAAGAATTTAAGATGTAGTCCTCTTTAAAATATTTTAACTTTGAAAATTGGGATTCATTAGCGTCAAAGTATTGACATTAAGTTATCCCTTTTTTGAAATTCCTATCTCGAAACAGCAAAACGCTATATCCAATAAGTTAGGACATATTGCTTTGAAATTCCAAGATAGTGGCTTGCATTTAGAAAACCTCTAAAAAAACTTAGAAGGGTACTTAATTATTCGAATTCAACGAGAAAAGTGGCAACCCAATAAGTTAGGGCACTGCTTTCTCGAAATTTCCTAACACCAAGCATTGCCTTATTTGCAAAAAATATTATTTCGAGGTAACAAATAAATGAATAAAACGAATAAAAAGATAATAACAAATAAGCTAGGAAATATTCGAGATAAAAAAAAACTAGTAATAAATAAACAATCATTATGTAAGACTAAAGAATGATAGTATAGTGAAGATAATAATAATATTAATAGTAATAATACAAATAAAAATTTTGGAATGATGTGTGAAATTATATATATGTATGTAAATATATAGATAAGTAAACAATATATATAGTGAGTGAAGAGTAAAAGGTAAAACAAGTGTATTTAAAGAGTAATGGGTAAAAATATAATAATAGTGTAATAGTGGTAATAACGTAATAGTATTAGAAATATACGATATATAATATTGAAGGTAAATACATAATATATACATATTAGAAATAATCATAATATTAGAAACAACTATTAATAATACTACATAAATAGATATATAGTAGTAGCATATACATAATATAGTTAAAAAATATATAAAGTAAGATAATATGGGAAATAAAAAAAATATATAAACGATATAATATTAGGGCATATGCAAAACAATAAAAATACAATATTAAAAGATATATATATATAATGTATACATAATATAATATTAAAATATTTACATGGTATATACATAATAATGTAAAAAATAAACTATTAGTAATATTATAAATATATACATATAGTAGTAATAATAATATAAAGGTATTTCATATAAACAGGTATGCACGTGAAAAAAAGAAGAGAGAAAAATAATAATTACAAAAGTATGAAATCAAAATAATATGTAGAAACATGTTTATTCTAAAAAGAATAACTGCAACTTAATTGAGAGAAGAAACAAAATCCAAGAGATAACTTACAAGTAAAACAAATTATTGAAACAGAATTTTAGGCTAAAATTAATTGCGTATAAATGTCCGATATCTAAAATTAAAAATGCCCCAAATCTTAAAATACCGCTCAAAGGGGGCAAATTGAAATAGCACACAGACTGCAGGGCCAATTTAAAATAATATAAAACTTAAATATGGCCCGATTGAAGGCTAACACAAAGGAGGGGACCAATTGCGCAAATTACCCAATTAAAGGTAACATGCATGGTCCCAAGCAAAAAAGTTGATTCCACTCCCCCCATGCTACTTTGTTTTATTATTAATTAAAACTACTCCCCCATACTACTTTGTTTTATTATTAATTAAAACTATTCCCCCATACTATTTTGTTTTCATTATTAATTAAAACCATTCCCCCATACTATTTTGTTTTTATTATTAATTAAAACCATACTTTATTTTCTCTTTTTTTATCATAAAAAATCCTTTCTTTTTTAAGAAAAAAAAATAACAAAAAAAGAGTTAAAACACCACTTTACCACCCTACATTCATTTTTCAAAATAAAGAGAAGGCTCTCAACTCTCTCAACCCTTCCCTTCCTCCGATCATCGGACCGGCCATCAACTGTCACGCCGGTCACCGGCCACCGACGGCGGCGCCGTCGTCCACGGTGGGCGAAAAATCTTCCGAGGCCCTTTTTCGCTTCTCTTCTCGAGTAGAGCCCGGATTTGGGGTTAAAACAACCCAAAACCCTTCAAAAATTAATGAGAAACACCATAAAACTCAAGAATCCATTCGGATTCCGGCCACCGATCCTTGGCGGTGGCTTCCTCGATCGTCCACAATGTTGGAAAACCGAACACCAGTAAGTTCCTTCCCTCTTTTCCTTTTTTTTTTATTTTTTAAGTTTTTTTGTGTTAAAATATTTATAAAATAGATAAAATGAACGAATAGAAAGAAGATCAAAAATAAAAATAAGGACAAACACCTTTTGAACTTGTTTTTTCCTTTTGATTTCTCCCGAAAATCTCTGTAATACAACCCCCCTTAATACAATCTCTTCTCTCCAAAAATCAATCGATTCTTCCTCAAAATACCATCGATCCCCCTCCTCCTTTTACAATCGGTTCTAGTATGGCTTTTATAGCCATTTACAAACTTTATTATATATATTTGCTATCTTTTCTTCTTCTTATATGGCAGACAAACGGTGGTGGAGGCATGTGCCACTTGGTAGTGGTTGGAAGTGGGTGGTTGAGGCTTGCGGCTAGGGTTTCTAATTTCTAAAAATAGGTTGTGGGCTAGGGTTTCTAAGCTTTTGGGCTTCTTTTAGGTTTTAATTTTTGGGTTGTAATTGGGTTGGTAGCTTTGTTTGTAAATAGACTTTTAATGGGCATTTTGATTTTTTTCTTTATTTTTTTTTTCAAAATTTGGTTTATTTATTTTAAGGCCTGGGCAAAATATGGGTTCTACACACATGTGTTTTAAGTATATATGTCTCCTATCATATTTGAGCGAACATTTAAATCTCAAGCTAATGGCTAAGTTAATAGAAAAATTGGATAAATCTCAAAACTATATGTAAACTTTGGCATAGTATGTAATTTTATACATGAAATTTCAATTTAATCTAATTTTCACAAATTATTAACACAATTATTAATATAACATCATTTTATGTTTATATATTGCATAAACAAATAATTATATTTATCCACTACAAAAATAAATTGATGTGCAAAAAATATTAGGCCTGAAAATGGGTTTGTGCAAAAAATTCAAGCGCATTTAAAATATGGGTTGAACTTAGACTTGAATGTTCAAGAAAGTTTATAATATTTTATATTATGTTATTTTTATATATTATGTAATTTAAAAAATATTAAAAAGATAAACTTATACTAAATATATAATATTACTCTAATGTAAACATTAAAATAATGTTAAGATCACTATATAAAATTTTGCAGTAAATAAAAAATGTATAAAATTATTAAATATTAAAATAATATAATATAAATATTTTTAAAAAAATTAAAAATAATATGGGAGGGTCTAAAATGGGCTTGGGTTAGTCTTTTACAAATATGGACATGTTTAAGTAAAATTTTAAACCCATATTTCAGGTTGCGTCGGACTTGGGCAAATATAAAGAATGTTAATATCATTCTTAAGCTTGGCCCGAATCAAACCCATAAGCACCTCTAGGTTTAGCCTTTGGCCTGATTTTGAAAATCTTGCATGTAAAATACCTAAAAAAATCAATGTTTTTAGAACCAGACCGACGGTCGAATTGGTTACGCCATTAGTTTGTTGATTCAACTAGTTCATTTAAATAAATAATTTAAAAATTAAAAAAAATAGTTCAACTGATTTTTTTCCAATTCGGTTCATATCGATTTGTGATTCAACTGGTTTGAAACTGTTTTTCAAATTGGTACCCCAATTGATTCTCAATCCAACCGATCTGATGAATCTATTTAATCTATTCAAACAACCATAAAAAAAAAATCATGCCAACATGAATACTATTTAAATTTTAAAATATTTTAATTTATATTATATCAATAAAACGATTTAATTTATTTAATTGTCAGTTAAGCTTTAAATAACAATTTAAATGTAATAAGGACGGTTTAAAATTTTAAATAAATGTACTTATTATATTGACAATTTAAATTTAATATATTAAAAATATGACAAAAATAATAAAATTTAATTTTTTTAAACACGTTAAATTTAAATTATGTATATAATGATATTTGCATTTTACAATTTCATCAATGTGTTTGATGGTTGAGTTGTGCTTGCCTACGTTTTTAAAATTTTGCTTTCTTTTATGCCTAACTTTTTAATTAGTTTCTCATAATTAACATATGCAAATAAATCGTGCTTTGAATGTTTTAATCAATCGTGCAAACACGAATATGACATAAATAATAAATGTGTTATAATTTTTTAAATATATAGTATTATTTATATTTTTATTAAATATTCTTAAATTATTATTTAAATTTTAAAATATTTTAATTAAGTCTTTAAAGCGTGAGTATTATATCAATAAAATTAATTTATTTTTATAGTTGTCAATTTAGGCTTTAAATTTCAATTCCTACGAACTCATCACATTAATAACTTGATTCTACCATATTAAAAGCACGACAAGATTATAAAATTTAAGAGTATTATTTTTTTTTCTTTTTTTAACACATTAGATTCAAGTTGTCTATCATATTTGAGCAAACATTTAATGCTCAAGCTAATGGTTAAGTTAATAGAACAATGGGCCGGGTAAATCTCAAAACTATACATGAACTCTGGCCTGATATGTAATTTTATACATGAATTTTGATTTTGTGTAATTTTATACATGAAATTTTAATTTGATCAAATTCTTACAAATTATTAATACAATTATTGATATAACAATGGTTTATGTTTATGTATTGCATAACAAATAATTATATTTATCCACTACAAAAAATAGATTGATGTATTTATTTCTTTAAATGTATATGATTGAATCAAAAATAAAATTCCATATATGTGTAATTGCACCAAATCAAAGTTTATTATAATTTTGAGATTTATCCTAGAAAAATCAAATTGGTATGATTATGAAATCTTGAGAATTCAATTAGAATGTTTTGAAATTTAAAATCCAATTTAAAATTTAGGTTATGATTTGCAAATGTATAGTGCAAATAATCATTTTATATGTTTTTATTTTATTTATTATTCTATTTTAAAGGAAATTTATTTCATACATTACCGGTGAAGTTTAAAAACTAAACAAATAAAGTTAAATGGGTGGCACATACCTTTTTAAGTTGAAGTAAAATAAATTATTTTTTGGTAAATTACAAGAGAAGGGCAAAGCCCTAACCCAAGCCACACTTGGGACGGTGAACACCCTACCCATCAAACTAATACATGGGATTCAAGTTAAATAATGTTTTTTTAATGAAAGATATGATAGAATTTAAAACCTACTTGTGAAATTAACAATTTTCATTGATGATACATTAAATGCTAACCTTATTTTAAGTATTTTTTGGGGGGGTTAATGCACTATTTGGGCTTGAATTTGGTAATTATTCTTATATTAGAGCTTGAACTTTTTTGTTTCAAGATAGTCCCTCAACGTGGCAATTGTTTACACATTGGAGCCTTTTTTTTTTGATCAAGTTAGTCTCTGATATTTAATCTAAAAAAAAGTTCGAGCTCCAATATAAGAACAATTACCAAGTTTAGAAACTAACTTGGACAAAAGAAAAGTCTAAGCTATGGGAACAGTTGCCTAATCCAGGTCCTAATATAAAAACAATTGCTAAGTTTAGATATTAACTTGAACAAAAGAAAAGTTCAATCTCGAACCCCAAAATGGGAATAAATTTAAAGTCTAAGTCTCAATCTGAGAACAATTATCAATTTCAGAAATTAACTTAAACAAAAAAAAATTAATTCAAACTCTAACATGAGAGCAATTGCCAAATTTAAACACAAATATTACGTTATCAATTTGTTATTTTCTTTTGTTTGCCTAATCCATTTCACAATATGGGTTTACATAGTAAAACATTTTACATTCTTTTCGTATTGAAAAGTCTTGTTTACATGAAGGGAGTGTTAGTTTCTTGCAAAGTAAGATATTCTTTTATGCTTAATAAAGAAAAAGAACAAGATGAAAGAAAATTAGAGTTTGGGTCCTTGGGTTCATAATATCTAAACAGATATAATTGTTAACAAAAGAGATAGTCATAATCTCTAAACACCTTGGATTCCATGGGGTTTGGCCCTTTTTACTTTTCCAGCTTTTTCATTAATTTTACAATGTCTCCAGCTTTTGAAGCTCTTTTCTCCCACATATTTCAATTATTTGTACGGATCCACATCGACAAATTTTGCTCAAGTTGATGTAATTGTGCAGAGCACCCACGTGTCCTCATCCCAACTTTGTCTCCATTGAGAAATTTGTGTCAAACATTACTCGGTGATGGTGGGACCATTTCCCACCAATCAACATTACTTTTTATTTAATTACACTACTCGGTGGGTGGATGGTAACATCTATAAAAATACTCAAGTCTCTGCATTTATGGATCAACATCTGTGTTTCAACTTGTTCCAATCATTTTCATTTTCTTCTCTTGCAGCAATCAAGCACTTTTTTCTTTAATTTCAGTTTGAACCAACAATGGCCGAAGCAATTGCTTTCGACATCGCCACAGAGCTCATTACTAAGTTGAGCTCTCGTGCGCTCTCTCAAGTTGGACTGTGGTGGAATCTCAAACATGACATCGACGACCTCACACGCACTGTCCGTACTATCAAAGCTGTGCTTCTTGACGCAGAAGAGAAATCGGTGACCGACAATCTCATCAAAGTTTGGCTTGAAGAGCTGAAAGATGTACTTTATGATGCTGACGACTTGCTCGATGATTTCTCTGCCGAATCTTTGCGGAAAGATCTAATGGGTGGGAACAAGCTGACGAAAGAGGTACGCCTTTTCTTCTCAAGCTCAAACCAGTTTGCTTACGGTCTTAGAATGGGTGGTCAAATTAAGGCCATTAAAGCGAGGCTAACTCTTATTGGAAGTGAGGCCAACAATTTCGGCTTCTTGGTGCGTGACCGCCCCATAGAAACCTCTTTCATGACTAAAAAGAGGCCGCAAACACACTCTTTTGTGCCTAAAGATAAAATAATAGGGAGGGATGATGATAAAGCGTCTCTTCTAAAACTCATGTTAGAGTTTGAAAGTGAAGAGAATGTTTACATCATTCCAATTGTGGGGTTTGGAGGATTAGGGAAGACTGCCTTGGCGCAGTTTGTTTATAATGATAAAATGGTCCATGATCATTTTGAATTGAAGATGTGGGTGTGTGTTTCAGATGTTTTTGATGTCAAAATAATTGTAGAAAACATTATCAAATCTGCAACTAATCGAGCACCAGATCAAAATCTTGAAATAGACCAATTGCAAAGACAACTTCGAGATATAATTGATGGGAAAAAATATTTGCTTGATTTGGATGACATTTGGAATGAGGAGAGGGAAGAATGGATTAGTTTAAAAGAGTTATTGGTAGGTGGGGTTAAAGGAAGTAGGATAATAGTAACTACTCGCTCTTGGAGAGTAGCAAAGATTACTAGTAAATGTCAGCCTTATGTTCTGAAAGGCTTGTCTGATGACGATGCTTGGTGCTTGTTCAAAGAAATAGCATTTGAGCAAAGATATGCAGACTCAACAAATTCAGCATTTGTGGAAATAGGGAGACAAATTTTGGAAAGGTGTGGTGGGGTTCCCTTGGTCATAAGGACGATAGCAAGTACATTATTTTACAAAGAAACTGAGAAAGAGTGGCGTTCTTTCAAAAATAATGAACTTGTTAGAATATCTCAAAACGAAGGTAAATTTCTACCTACACTTAAGTTGAGCTACGATCATCTCCCATCCCATTTGAAGCATTGCTTTGCTTATTGTCGCTTGTATCCAAAAGATCATGAAACTAATGTACAAACTCTAGTTCAATTTTGGATTGCACAAGGTTTCATAAAGCAATTAAATCCAAGCCAATCTCCAGAGGAGATCGGGTTTGGGTATTTTAAAAATTTAGTTGATAGAAGTTTCTTTCAAGAGGTAAAAAATGATGAAACTTGGTTTACAACATGTAAAATGCATGATTTAATGCATGATCTAGCTGAATCAGTAGCGGGGATAGAGAGTTGTGTTGTAGATTCAGATAAAATTGCAAGTAAGGTTATTGAAAACTGTCGCCATATATCAATTAATCCTTCATTAATTCCTTTGCTTAAGGGAAAGAAGTTGCGAACCTTGTTATATATTTCAAACAACAGAGTTAGAAATTTGAGCGATGATGAAATTTGGGATTTGATAATTACACGTTGTACATACTTGCGTGTATTGGCATTGAATGATTTAGGTATTGAGAAGATTTCACCTCTATTTACAAGTGAAACATTTGAGGTATCTTAATCTTTCTAAGAGTTTCTTTATTAAGATTCTCCCAGAGAGTATTTGCAAGATTCAGAATTTGCTTGTGCTGAAACTTGATGGGTGTTGGAAGCTTCAAGAATTGCTAAAGAAGATTGAAAAATTGGTGAATCTTACCCATCTTGCGTGTCGTGATTGTTTTGGTTTAACTCATATGCCACGTGGAATAGGGAAGCTGACTTCACTTGAGACGTTAAGCGAGTTTGTAGTGGATAAAGATGGGTCCCATGGCGGTGCAGATCTAAGTGAATTGAGACTGCTTAACAACTTAAGGGGACAGCTACAAATAAGAAATTTGGGATTTGTAAAAAATGCAAAAGAGAAGTTTAAGGCTGCTAATTTGAAAGAGAAGCAACATTTGAGATCGCTGAATTTATATTGGAATGCTGATAACGATGATGATGATGATGAGAAGTCACTTGAAGACCTCCAGCCCCATCCTAATCTTAAGGAGCTCTGGATTCGAGGATGGAGGGGTGATGCCAAGTTTCCAAGTTGGCTTTCTTTGCTCACAAATCTCGTCAAAATTAACATAAGAGATGGTAATTTCAAACATAACCCGTCCTTTGCTCAATTGCCTTGTCTTAAACATCTGCATATTGATAATTGTACTGAGCTGCAGTACATGGATGATAATAGCCCAAAAGGAAGTCAAGGAGAAGCACAATCATTCTTCCCATCGCTTAAGCTTCTTCGGCTCTGGGACTGCCCGAATATGAGGAGTTGGTGGAGGACCAAAAAATCAATCGATGATGAGTCCAACGAGGACGACACAACTGTTATGGGAACAGCAACCACGGTATTTCCTTGTCTTTCCTCTTTAGAAATTGAAAATTTCCCTTTGACTTCAATGCCGTTGTATCCTTCACTCGATGGTGAGCTAGAGTTGAAGAATACCAATTCAAGGCCATTAAAGCAGACTATCAAGATGAACATCACTAGCAGGACCCCATCAAGTTCAACCTCTTCTCTTCCTCTCTCCAAGTTGAAATCTTTCATTGTAAACAGCATTGAGGGATTGGACACTCACACGCTAGATGAGTGCCTGCAACATCTCACTGGCCTTAAAACTTTAGAAATAAGGGATTGCAAGGAGGTTGATTTAGAGGGCATGCAATGGGAACGCCTTAAGAATCTCTCTGGTTTGCGGATTGATAATATTCCAAAGCTGGTGTCTCTCCCCATTGGGCTTCGACATCTTGTTCAATTGAAAACATTAGGAATTCGTAATTGCAGTGCATTGAGGTCACCCTTTCCTGTGTTCCAACATCTCACTTTCCTTGAATACTTTTCAATAAGCAACTGCAAGGAGCTGGAGTTATCTGCAGCTGGCATCCAAATATTCCAAGATCATACAAGCCTACGCTTTCTAGGACTTGAAAATATTCCAAAGTGTTGGCATCTTCCGGAGTGGCTTCAACATCTAACAAATCTGCAAGAGCTTTATCTCATTGATTTGCCCAATTTAACATCGCTTCCGGATGAGATGCGTTGCCTAACCAATTTGCAAATTTTAGAAATAGGAGGAATTCCTGAGTTGGAGGAAAGATGTCGGAAGGACATTGGCGCTGATTGGCATAAGATTGCTCACATCCCCAACATTCAGTTGTATCAGGTTGGTCCATCCTTGTTATTTATTTAATTTTATGATCTGCTTTTTTTTGAAGAAAAATAAGAGTGGTATATTGAATCTCCAAGTGAGGGGTGTGATGCCATTTTTCATTCAAGTTGGATACTGTTAATTTCCTTATTAAAATATTATTCATTTGAAATCCCTTTGTTTTAATCCTACTTTTTACTTATCATCTTTCATAATATTTTTGCTGATTTGTGCAGTAAGGCATTGGAGAAATGCATTTGTGAACTTCAATCATTTTATATGCATAAAAAGAGGTGCTAATTTATCTATTTTCTTTTTACTTTTAAATCATAATAATAACTTGACAATTGCTTCTAATAATTTAATTCTAAAAAAATCATTGATGTGGAGAGAGAGGCCTATGAGGCCTTCAAAATGGTTCTACTATATGCTCTACTTTGTTCGTTTAAGCACCTACCTACGCTATTGGAGGCGTTCAAATTACAATATTCATTGATGCAGGGCACTCTTTTAGCTGTTTGGAATTCCAGCCAAATTTGTTATTGAAGGTCCAAACAGGAAAAAAAGGAAGATGCTTCAGAATATTTGCTAGTGAGGTTGAAGTTGATAAAATGTTTCATTATTTATATATCAACAGCATTATACTAAACACAAATATGTGCAAATATAAGGCTGATAATGGTGACCACTTTAGTTTTGAGGTGTAAATAAATAATGGGATTTGTAACATATTCTATGTTGGCATTTATAATTTTCAGGTTCATTGTTGCTTTTGGAAGAGTCGTTGTTCAAGCATGACAATTGCCAGACATATTGCATTTGAAAATTCATTTTTCCACTTTACAGGGAGCTTATTAAGAGCTTGATTCATAGTAGGGACACTATCTAGAGTGTTGAATGTTGATTTTCATTTGCATAGCTAAAATGAGTTGATAGAGAACTTACTTAATTGTACAAAAGTGAAATTGCATCAGAGTTGGGAGAGAATTTACTTAATTGTACAAAAGTGAGATTGCATCAAGTGTTCAAAGAGTTAGGCTTAAATCCTTTCTTTGTACTGTGAAGTTCATAGTGGATTCATCTTTGAGTAAAATCCCGCAGGACAAGTTTCGAACTGTGTAAACATCTTAATTGTGCTATTTATTTTCTTTATTGCATAATACGTGCCTACTCAAGAAAAAAACACATTTATGTATTTTTAGTGTTCCAAACAGTATTCAAATGAAGGGATGCACAATTGATTATGAGAACAATTTTTTTAGACAATATTCCAACGCTATGTTCAATTATGATGCTTGGATTAGGACTTTTCCAAAAGATGTCAATTTTCTGGCTGTATATGACTTGTGTGTTGATGCTTATGTTGGCACACATCAAATTGCAAGTTGAATAACAGCTTGTAATTTGTTCTTGTTGTTTAAACAAAACACAAGGCTTTTCCTTTGGAATCTCGATGCGACGAGATAATGCTATCCTCGAAAGGAAGGAATGAGATGGGTAATGGCAGGGGTGTTTCTTGGTGAGCTAAGGAAATCAAAATCTCCTAGGAGGATTCTAGCCCATCAATTCCCTCTATACAGCAACAATGAACCTGCAAACTATAAATATCAATATACAGTATGATAAAATTGATCTCGTATAGACTGAGCAGCGTCAGAATGTAGAAGAATCAGTTATTGTTACTAAAAACATAACTCCATATTTTGTGCACAAATGGTGGCCAAACACAAATCCGTTGTCTATGCTTTCTGATTCCAAGTTTAAGAAAGGGCCAAACATAGAGATCCTCCTCATCATCTGTAATAGTAACAAATTCACATTCCCATTAGTGTTTACAACTCAAAACTCAATTCCAACTTGATCAAATTTACTTTCAAAACATAACTTGATTCAAGATAAAAATCAACTTGGACTTCTTTACCTGGCAAAAGATGAACATGATTCTCAAAAATCCAAGGTTTTCGAAGCTGGACCAATAGTAAAACTGATTAGGCCACCAATTCATTGTTTCAATCGGTGCAATTAAATAAATCATTAAAATATTCATAAAAAATAAAAACTTGATTCAATTGCCAAGTTCAGCCAGTTTTTTCGCCCAATACAATCATCCATACCAGTTCTTGGGTCAATCGATTCAATGCCCTTCTCTGAACCAGAATCCTAGTCCTGCTCAAACAACCTTGACTAAACCTAAAAAACTATTTGTCTTAAGTTTGGATTTCAATTGGTATTTTCAATATTAGTTCAAAAAAGAAAAACCCTCAATGTAGACTTACCAACCACTCTAAGTCGGACATTAAGGTATTTAAATTCGGCTTACTCAATAGCCCAAGCTTGGCTAACCAATAATTAAACCTTATTCCGCTAACATTAGCAAAACCAAAACATGAAAATCTCAACTGTAAATAAGTTAAGAGATCAATTTCAACCAAAAAGTGAAAAAACATGAAAGAAGCAATAGAAGTAGAAAAATAACTGGATTCCTATAATCATATGATCATTAATTATGGATGCCATTGGTCACAACCTCAAATATACAATGGACCCATTTCGTACAAACAACAAGATTGATCCAATGATTATCATCATGATGCACCAATTCTACACATCCACATTCAGTAAGGCTGCTTTTTCAATTTTGATTTGTAAAACACTAATGATTAATTAAGCAACTCAGATAAAGAAAAGGATGTTGTTAATGTGCATATATAACCAGATTAGATATATCAGAATTTTGATGCCGACACTTTTTATTTCTATAACTAAAACCACGGGATAGGAAAAATAGCTCAACCCTGAAATAAATTGGAATAACCCTTAGCTGACATTTGCTCTGCAGAATTTGGTCAGGAAAAATAATCTTACCTACCGAGTTGATTTAAAATTGGACGATGGCACTTCAGTCATTCTAGAAAGTAGAGTTTCTGGCCTTGGGGTACCAACCTCAGCCATTCCAAAGTCTGAATGAAGCATATCTACTCCGTTCCTTTCAACACCGGTCATTCTAGGAGTTAAGGATTACACATTCACCTGTTGTACCTCTGAATGTATAAATAAGTTTGTGTGCTTTTTTCCTGCCTTTGGGGGGTTAAGCAGATAGATTAGCCCATGTGATGGTGCTTAGGCCGTGTGTAGTTCTGATATGGTTTTAAGTCAACACGGCCATGACAAATGGGCGTGTGGCCTACCCTTGTGTCTCACACGGGCGTGTGGATTACCCGTGTGGTAGTGGGCCAGGTCGTGTGAAGCACTGAAATAGCCTGTTTTGTTCGATTTTGGCCTTTTTCTTATAATTTTCACTTTCCTATGCTCATCTGGATATAAAACATGAAATTAAACGATTAGGAGCATCAAATCCACTAAATCTTAGAAGAATTCATCTAAAAACGCATTAAGAATGAGCTTAAAATATGTTACTTTTATGGCTTATCAAATATCCCCACACTTAAGCATTTGCTTGTCCTCAAGCAAAATCCTCAACTCTTAATTAAAATCAACCTTTCTCAACTTATAATTTTCATCAATGATGTTTTGTCATAATTCACAAATAGTCACACATTGATAATTCAACTAAAAGAACACTAAAAATACAAACAATCTAAGTCAACATTTCAAAACATGAAAACATAGGTATTTCCCCTTATCTAAGTAATTACCTTTAATTAAAAATCGACAAGAATTGACATCCTGACTAAAGATTCACTCAAATCATTCAAAATGTTTAAGGTTCAGAATTAAGCACTTAATAGTCAACATGAAAAGTCATTACTATAGGCTTGCACGAAAATCAAATCACCACCACTATGAAATGAGATGATACACAAATCAAAAGGTCTTTAGAGGGTTGTAATGGGGCTTGGGTTAAAGGTGTAGAAAAAGGCTAAAAACGAGGGTTAAAATCGAGATAGAGTTGATAGATCACCAAACTAGAGAAAAATACATGCTAGATTACATCAATTGAAATATATCTGTCAAGAACACGAGCTTCTTCTCAATAATTGCATATTATTGTTCAAGCACTGTTCAAGCTTAATAAACATAGCTACGGAATAAACATGAATGTAGATAATGATTTTGATTATTATTATTATTATTTTAAGAACATGTAATAATTTAACAAATGAAATAGAAGAACCTAGCTAGGTAATAAATCAAATCTAATCTCGACAAAAAGGGAATTAATAAAATGGGATAAATTCTTAATGAATCAAAAATGGTGAGATATGGGTTAACATTAATGGGATAAATCAAGAATGGTGTGGTAGGCTCAAAGGGGTTCACTAGGGGTTAATTGTGGAGGTAGGCTCTTATGGGATAAGTGGGTTAAAACCTAGGTGCCTTTATCATCTCAGTATATCAAATCAAAAGTGTTATCTCAACATGTATAATCAATGCAAGTTCTAGAATAACAGTTTAATATTGACACACTCATAACCAATAATAAAGTGAGCAGGAAATATGTATGCTCTTAAAGGCTCAAAATCTCACAAAAATTATGGCTTTTGATGTCAATCTTGCAAATTCCAAACTTCAAAGTAATACCTCAATTTAGGGAAACAACCTACAATTTTCAGTTCTGAAAGTTGACTTATCATGCTTGATTTTCTAACGCCTTAAAGTTCAAACCATCAATGCACAATTATCTATGAATTTAATCTAAAACATATGAGAAAATTACCTAAACACAAGACATAATTCAGGGATTTCCTGATAATCATATAAATAACCTCCCCACACTTAAGATGTAAATTGTCCTCAATGTACAAATAGATATAAGCATGGTATAAACAGGATATTATAAGAGAGGGAGAAAACTGAAACTGCCCTGAATAGTGGATGAAAGTCCCAAAATAGTGAAAAGCGAATTTGTAGGCAAAACTAAATGTAGAGCATGATTCTGAGTAACTGAGAAGGAAATAAACACAAATACTGAAGAGGATTAAGGGATTAGAACTCGATTAGGAACAATTATTGAAAATAAAAATATAGTTCAAAATATAAAAGCAAAATAAACCTAAAAAGAAAAAGACAAATAAAAAATAAAAATAAAAATTAAATGTAAGAAGGGTTTTTAATGGTGACACGGTCGTGTGAGGCCCGTGTTAGGCCATACGACCGTCCTAGCTCATATTCGATAAGAAATCAAACCTAGTTTTTACACGGCCACGGACACGCCCGTGTGTCCTGGCCATGTGGTTCACACGGCCATGTCGCATAGCCATGTGCTATATCCTTCGCTTCTCCCACACCAGTGTAACGGGGCTGTATCTCGCACACAGCCGTGTGCCTCCTGTAATACCCCTACCCGTATTCATTGCCGGAATAGGGTACGAGGCATTACCGGAGTTTACGAATTAAATTTTTTTTTTATATTCAATATAGCCCCTTTATAAATATCTAACCTTCCCTGCAATATTAAATCGAGACCAATCCACATCAACCAAATCAATTCAACATATTTTCAAGATAAATTCATACATATTTATAAGATAACGTCATCACATATCTAAAACCAGGTTTGTTAACCATACTAATGGCTAACTTTACATTCATTTCACGTTAACATTTACTTTGTTAGCTTATACATGCCATTGATTTCCAAAATAAAGTTTCTTTATATACCGAAATCCTGAGGTTGACAGTGTGATGTGTCTCCGACCAAATCCGACCTCCGAGCTCTTAACACTACAAAACAGGGAAAAAGGAAACGGGGTAAGCACTTTGTGCTTAGTAAGCTCATGTAACAAGAATTATACTTACCTAATATTTTCAATACAATATAATAAACATTCATATATCCATTCAATGCATTATTACCCTAACATGCACAAACTCAACATTCAAGTTAGTACAATAATTTCCATGTATCAATAATATATATACCATGATTGATGAGCTCGTCAATATCATAATTTCCATTTCCTTGTTATTTTTTTATACTTATCCCGTTGAATTTATCGAAATTTCGATGGATTTTCAGAGGTACACTTTTAGTGTACAATTCCGGGTCCGTCAATTCATATTCATGTGCGCACATTTCCATTTCAGAGAGCACACTCCCGCGAACCTCAACCTTGCAGCGGGATTACCAGTCCAGGCTAAATCCCCTGTAATATAAACTCATAGAGTATTGTCGGGATTACCAGTCCAGGCTAAATCCCCTGCAACGACAATTACTCTAATGAGCTTGGATCTGAATTACCAGTCCAGGCTAAATTTAGACCCTAATTCGGATTACCCGTCCGGGCTAAATCCATTTTACACATATTCTTCGGGAGGGCTATATCAGGATAGGATCACCCGTCCGGGCTTGATCCTTTTTACCGTCAATTCCTTTTCAGAGATCCATCGAATTTTCCTTTCATTCAACCGGGATTTCTTCCCATTTTATCAAATATATCAATGTTTTATTAATTTTCATACAATGAACATTCAAATCATATTCACATCAATAACATACAATCTCAAGCAATTTATGAATATAATTCAAGTTACATGAACTTACCTTGATACTTGTTTGTAAACAATAAAAATCTACTAATCCCGAACTTTTTCCTTTCCTCGATCTAGCTTCGTATTTGAATCTTCCGGATCTAAATAAATAAATTTAGTTATCAATTTAATACATTTCATGTTCATATGCAACATTCTCTATAATTCAACTATTATTTATAGTTCATTCAAAGCTGTCTACTTGAGTCATAGTCACTAAATTATTTATAACTTGAGCTACGGAACTCCAAATTAAGATCCATTAATTTTACCTGAAACTAGACTCATATATTTTTTTACCATAAAATTTTCAGAATTTTTGGTTTAGCCAATAAGTACAGTTTATTCTTTAAATTCACCCCTGTTCTGCTGTCGACAGTTCTGACCCTTCTTCACTAAAAATTAATTATCTCTTCATACAGAATTCAAATAATGTTCTCATTTGTTTATCTTAAAAATAGACTCATTAAGGATTCTATACATATAAATTTAATCCCATAATTGTTTTTCTTAAATTTTATATGATTTTTCAAAGTCAGAACAGGGGAACCCGAATTCATTCTGACCTTGTCTCACAAAATTCATTATATCTCAAAATTTAAAAATCCATTGCTTACACTATTTTTTCTATGAGAAACTAGATTCAATAAGCTTTAATTACATATTTTTTTCATCTTCTAATTATATTTATACAATTTATGGTGATTTTTCAAAGTTAGTCTACTGCTGCTGTCCAAACTGTTTTTGTGCAAGCTGTTTATTACCATTTTTCCCCTAAGCTTTTAATAAATGATAATTTCGTCCCTACTCAATTAGCCTCTCAATTGAGCTGATTTATCTCAATTAGCATTTTATTCTATCACCTTAAACTAGTTTACAACCTTTAGGAATCAGAATTTCAGCAATAGACTTTAATTCCAAGCATTTTCACAATTAGGTCCTAAAAATCAATTTCTATTGAAATTACCTAATAAAATCATCTCAAAAACAAATTAAAGCTTTAATTTAATTCTATTTCATCATAAACTTACAGAACTCAACCATGATGACTTTCAATTTCATCCATGAAATCAAAAACTAATGAATTTAATAGTGGGACCTAATTGTAAAAGTCTTAGAAACACAAAAATTACAAGAAAAAGGCAAGGATTAACTCGCTTGGTGCAAAAATTATGAAATTTCAGCTTATATAACCCTCCTATGGCATTTTTAGCTGCTGGAATTGAAGAGAAATGAAGAGAAATCTAGATATTTCCTATTTAGTCCTAGCTTTATTTAGTTAATTTTGCAATATTCCAATTTTACCCTTAATTTATCAATTTTTCTGCTGATTTCATACCCTTGCCGTCCAGCCCAAATAACTTTTGGGTCTAATTCCTTTTAAATCCTTTATCATTAGACTCTTAAGCTATTTAATCACTCTAGCAACTCTTACACCTATTACAATTTAGTCCTTTTCATTTAATTGACTACCCAAACATTAAAATTTCCTAACAAAATTTTAATACCACATTAATAACATTTCATAAATATTTATAAAATTATTTTTGACTCGGTTTTATGAGATAGAGGTCTCGATACCTTGTTTTTACCCAATTTCTTCAATAATTTCTTTTT
This sequence comes from Gossypium hirsutum, assembly GCF_007990345.1. Classification (NCBI taxonomy): domain Eukaryota; kingdom Viridiplantae; phylum Streptophyta; class Magnoliopsida; order Malvales; family Malvaceae; genus Gossypium; species Gossypium hirsutum. The sequence continues at coordinate 122,598,832 of NC_053434.1, forward strand.
CTATCTAATCACTAAATTGGTAAAATTTTTCTATCAATATTTTCATACGATTTTCCTATCATATCAATTTTCAAGCAAAAATATTGAAATAAATTTCTCTTTAAATCGGATCTATGGTTACGAAACCATTGTTCCGATAAGCTTGAATTTAGGCCATTACACCTCCCCCGTGTAACTCCCTGACTAGTTTTATAATTGAAAAAATTTAACTCCAATTTTCACACGGCCTAGGATACGCCCTTGTGGGCTGGCCATGTAGGGACACACGGTCATATCGCACAGCTATGGAACTCATAATTGCGCCTATGTCAAGCCACACGGCGTAGGACACGCCTTTGGGTCCAGGTTGTGTGGGTAAAAAAAACTACACTTAAACACGAAAAGAAGTAAAAATAAACTAATTAGTAGTGTTAGTGCTCGGGTTGCCTCCCGAGAAGCTCTTATTTAGAGTCTAAGCTCGACTTATCTCTCATTCGCATGGTTATGGTGGTTTGAGGAGTTGAAACTCCTCATTCCTGCTATCAATCTTATCAAAATAAGGTTTTAGGCGAGTACTATTTACCGTGCCGAATTTGGAATGAGTTACCTTAACTGTATCATATGGGAAAATGTTGAGTATCGCAAAAAGGATTGCTCCATTAGGTTCAGAAGTGGCAACACGAGGGTCTGCTTCATCTAACAGTACTTTGTCTCCAACCTTAAGTTGATTCGATTCACCTTTAAGTTTGCCATGGCACTGCCTTGATTGATCGTGTATTCTCGGTTTCTCCTTAACTTGTGTCCGCCATTCATCTAGTTCCTCGATCTGTAGCCTTCGCTCTTCATGGATAGTCTTGTCATTACATAGACTAGAACGTGGCTCATTTGTACTTCTCGAAAGTTTTTCCTGCAAAGAGGGTTGAACAACAAGGTTACTCACATTAAAAGAACTTGTGTAATCATCTAGATCACTAGTTTTTCTGACAGAATCATGAGCTTGGAGTTTAATCATGTCATCGCCTACCCGAAGTATTAATTCACCTATAACGACATTAATAATAGTCCTAGCAGTTGCTAAAAAGGGTTGTCCTAAAATTAAAGGAATGTCACTATCCTCATCCATGTCTAAAGCAACAAAGTCTACTGGAAATATAAATTTGCTGATTTTAACAAGCACATCTTCAATTATACCCCTAGGAAATCTAATGGTTTTATCAGCCAATTGAATACTCATCCTAGTTTGTTTGGGTCCCAAGACCTAGTTGTTTAAACATTTTATAAGGCATAACATTAATACTTGCCCCTAAATCAGCTAAAGCATTGTTAACATTCAAACTACCAATTAAGCAAAGAATTGTAAAACTCCCTAGATCTTTCAGTTTGTTGGGTAGCTTGTTTTGTAGAATAGCTGAGCAGCCTGCATTTAACTCCACATGTGATAACTCATCTAACCTCTTTTTGTTCGATAAAAGCTCCTTTAAAAATTTAACTGCGTCCAGCATCTGCGAAAGAGCTTCAATAAACGGTAAGTTAATATATAAATTTTTTAATATTTTAAGGAATTTACCGAATTATTCGTCCGTGTGGTCTTTCCTTATCGCATTGGGGTATGGCACACGAGGTTTATACTCTTTTCTTACCAGTTTCTGTTTATCGTTGCTTACCTCAACCTTAACTTTACTTACCACAAGGTCTTACCTCGGTTCTGGTTATGGTTCAACTAACCCTTCTTCATCTCGAACAGTAATCGCGTGAAGTTTTTCTCTTGGGTTAGTCTCGGTGTTGCTAGGCAAGTTACCTTGTGGTCTTTCTGAGATTAGCTTAGCAAGTTGACCTATTTGAGTTTTGAGTCCTTGAATCGACGCTTGTTAATTTTTAAGCGCTGTTTCGGTGTTTTAGAAACATGTTTCTGAGACCGATATGAATTTCGTTAGCATCTCTTCAAGGTTCGGCTTCTTTTTCTGCTGGCAAGGTGGTTGAAAACCTGGAGGGGGTTGTGGTTTTTGATTACCTTGACCACCCCAAGAGAAGTTGGGATGGTTTCTCCAACCTGCATTGTAAGTATTACTATAAGAGTTATTTTGAGGTCTAGAATTATTACCTATATAGTTGACTTGTTCGTTCGTAATGCTAGGGTCGTAGGCTAGGCATTCTGGATTATTCATTCCTTCTCCACTTGGGTCACATTGCTTCACTAGATTTACCTGCATAGAACCATATAAACCATCAATCTTTTTATTCAAAATTTCTATCTGGTTTGATAACATAGTGACCGTGTCGATGTTGAAAACACTAGCGGCTTTTATTGGCTTTATCCTCATAACTTGCCACTGATAATTATTCAGTGACATCTCTTCAATGAACTCATAAGCCTCCTCAGGTGTTTTGTTATTCAGGGTACCGCTGGTAGCTGCATCGACCATTTTCCTTGTTGAGGGTTTCAAGCCATTGTGGAAAGTTTGAACATGTAGCCATAAAGGTAACCCATGGTGAGGGCACCTTCTCAATAAATCCTTATATCTCTCCCATGCATCATATAGTGTTTCTAAATTCATCTGCACAAAATACTAGATATCATTTCTTAATTTAGGCATTTTAGCCAGCGAAAAATATTTAAGTAAAAATTTTTCGGTCATTTGTTCCCAAGTAGTGATTGGCCCTTATGGTAAAGAGTTCAACCACTGTTTAGCTTTGTTCCTTAGTGAGAAAGGAAATAACCGAAGGTGAATGACATTGTTAGAAACGGCATTTATCTTAAAAGTATCGCAGAATTCTAGAAAGTTGACCAAATGACTGTGTGAATCTTCATCCTACAAACCATCAAACTGAACAAACTGTTGAATCATCTGTATAGTGTTAGGTTTCAGTTCAAAATTATTTGCAGCTATAGCAGTCTAACAATACTCGATTCGGTCCCAGTTAAATTGGGTTTGGCATAATCGAACATAGTACGAGGAGCAGGATTTGGATTTGCAAATGGTACAGGAGGTAGCGAATTATTATGATTTTCAGCCATCTCCTCAGTAATATTGATATCGTCCTCTTGTTCTTCCTCTATATACTATAGGTTTCGCCTTATTTCTCTTTGATTTCTGCGAGCTGTGCTTTCTATCTCACTGTCAAATAGCAAATGTCTTGACGGGTTCCTTCTAGTCATAAACTAGAGATTCCCGCCAGAAGAAAATAAAAGAAAAATTAGTAATAGTAATAAAAATAATAAAAATAAGAATAAATTGCAATAAAAATAAAAATGGCTAAAGTAATAAAAATTTAGCGTTCCTAATATCTTAGTCCCCGACAACGGTGCCAAAAACTTGATGATCGTTTTATGAACACTAAACTAGACTAGGATCACGACAAAGGCAAGCACCTATCGAATGGTAGTATAGCTATGGCGAGTCCAGAGTATCGTATCCACAAGGACAAAAAGTACTAGTATTAACTCTTTTTCTATTATTTAGCCTAAAAATAAAAGGGAATTCTTTTAATCTAAAAATTAACTAAACTAATTAACTAATGAACGCAACAGAGAGCGAATTGAGAAAAATACTTGAAGAAAACTTATAAAGAGGACAATACCCAGGAAAGAATCCACTTAGACTTCACTTATTATTTTGAATCTGAATCAGACAATTTATTCACTTGTTTCGATCCGTAGAAATCCCTAAATTATGTTAATATCTCTTTCGAGACTAAGAACAACTGACTCTAGGTTGATTAATTGAAATCTCTTTCTAATTAAAATCCCTATCGTCGCATTAACTCGATCTATGGATTCCCCTATTAGATTTGACTCTAATTCGACAGACTTACATCATTCTATTTCTAGGATTGCATACAACTCCACTTAATTATGCTAGATCTACTCTTAAACAGGGACTTTTGCTCTACTGAATAAGCACATCAAACTTGGATTAATATCCTGAAAATATTAAAGCAAGGATTAAGAACACATAATTAAGAACAAGAATAAGTATTTATCGTGTAATTCAGATAATTAAATAATAAGATCTATACTAGGTTTTATCCCCCCTGGGTATTTAGGGAGTTTAGTTCATAATATAAAAGGAAAACATCTCAAATTTAGAAAAAAAACAAGACATAAAAAACCCAAATAAACTTTGAGAGAAATTTGAATGGAGATCTTCAATCTTGAAGTGGATCTGCCTCCGAGATGATTCCAATGGCTTTCTTCGAGTATTTTCTGCGTTCTACTCTCCGTCCCCCCTTTTGATCCTCTTCTAGGGTGTTTATATAGACTTCGGAATGCCCAAAATAGCCAAAAATTAGCCTTTTCCGAATAAAATTAGACTTGGGCTCGATAGGGACACGGCCTTGTGCCACACCCGTGTGATGGTGCTCAGGCCGTGTGTAGTTCTAATATGATTTTAAGTCGACATGGCCATGACACACGGGCGTGTGGCCTACCCGTGTGTCTCACACGGGTGTGTGGATTACCCGTGTGGAAGTGGGCCAGGCCGTGTGAAGCACTGAAATAGCCTATTTTGTCTGTTTTTGGCCTTTTTCTTGTACTTTTCACTTTCCTATGCTCATCTGGATATAAAACATGAAATTAAAGGATTGGGATCATCAAATCCACTAAATCTTAGAATAATTCATCCAAAAACGCATTAAGAATGAGATTAAAATATGTTACTTTTATGGCTTATCATAGTTCTAGGTTTGAGTTTGTTACACACTAAGCTTTATAGCTCACCCTTTTGTTTAATCTTTGACTTTTAAGGTAATCTTTGAGTTTGGGATCGGACGGCGTGCGAGAGCTCGGATTGTTTTCTCGATTAAATAAATAAGATGGTTTACATCTATTGCTTGGACTTTTTGGGCTCTAAAGTTGTTTTTGGACTGGGTTTTTGGCCATCCTTCTTTTTGGATTTGATATTTTTAACATTAGACTGCATAATCGTAGGAGTTATCAAACTAAAATTTTGTTTTCAAAACTAAGAAATCTGAAATTTCTGCTGCAACGATTAAGTAATCACATATTTTTCTGTAAACAAATATTTGGTTTTTAACAAATGTTTGCCTTAGTATTGGAAATGATCTGCCAATGTTAGTACTTTCAAAACATGCAATTTTGAATTCAAATTTTGGGTTTTAAATAGGTGTTTTCAGACTTTGGTTTTTCTAAACACCTATGATAGTTCTGTCATTTTTTATGCTTTCGAAACATATACTGAGTCTGATTAAAACAAAAGCTTTTGAACAAGTTGATATAAATATTTCTCAATATCCGGTCATAATTTTTATGCCGGGTTTGGGGTATTACACAATTACTTATTCTTGCTATAACCTTATAACGTTATCATTAAAAAATTCGGGTTGTGATACTTTGTCAATTAAGTTTTACTTTTATAGGTCTCGAGAGCCTAATAGATAATTTTTTAGTGGACTTATTTGGGTGAAATAATTATCTCAACTTGGTAAACAATTTTGGTTTTCATTTTACTTTTTGGTTTTATTGGAAGATGTTTCAAGGTTTTGTTCAATCAATGGTTGTAATCCTTCTTTGAACGAGAGAGAATTTGAAACATATTGAAGTGTAGATTTGACTTATTTTAATATAAGCAAGCATAATGATAATTTTTAGGTGTTTGGGGTCTTTCATTTCTCTTGGGGCATGGTTTTGAGGATGAAAGATGGTTTTTTTAAGAGAGGTTGTGCTTTACGATTTGTTATTATTTTACCTTTAACATGGGTTTCATATACTTTGTTATTATTTTTATGATTTGTTATTATATTATAGTTGTCATTTATTTCGTTTAGGTGAGACTTAATTTAAGGTGTTTTGGGTATGAGTAAGGTGTTCTATTAATTGTAATATCGTTACCTCATTAGGGGTTTCGTATATATGTAAACAATAAATTAAAAATTAAAATTTTTCTAACGAAGTAGTCATGTCCCATTAATCGTTTAACTTAGATGTATTACTTTTTTTTTTTAAATTAACTGAAAATATTAATGTTAATAATAAATAAAATGCCACTACTGTTAATATTATATATTAACACCACCCATTGTATGTATATATGTATGTACACCTTGTAGAAACATGATTATATATAAACGATAACACATTTATCAACTGTTATTAGCTCTCCATATAAACGTTTGAATAGCCTTATATTACTTTACATATATATATAATGATGTTAAATTTATAATAATAACAAAATATCTCACCCAAACAACTCATAAACACCATTAGTATTAACAATAATAAAGTTTAACTAATGAAAAAAAGTTATAATAATATGTAGTGTTGATGGTAATATAAAAATGAAAATCATGAACCCTACTTACAATAAAAAAATATATGTTAATAATATATATTAACACATATATCAGCAATATTAATAATAAGAGTATAGTTAATTGTTACCAAAGTGAAGTTAAATTACCAATGCTCAATGCATGGGTTATCGTATTACATGGCTCTTGTCTCTATCTAATTTTAACAAAAACGATGAGTCATTTGAGAAATTTGTGCCAAATTTTGTGACTTTGTGTGCCATGTGGTGAACCCATGTGGTCATGTCCGACCAATTAAAATTACTTTTTTTTCTTTAACATACTAATCCTAAGAAAACAACAAATTTCTTGATAAAATGTTTAATCGTATTGGACAACAAATATCATAAATAAAGAGTCTCCCTTAATTAATTAAGTTTTTAATATAAAATGAATACTTTTTATTTAATTATATTAATTGGTGGGTGGTAGGTCACTTCTTCAAAATACCATAGATTCTACATGTATGTATTAACATCCGCGTTTTATCTTGCTCAAATCATTTCTCATCCTCTTGCAATAACCAGACACTTTTTTGCCTTCATTTCATTTCGAACCATCAATGGCCGAAGCCGTTGCGTTCGACCTCACCGTAAAGCTCATTACTAAACTGAGCTCCCTTACTCTCTCTCAGATTGGACTGTTGTGGAGTCTCAAAGATGACCTCGACAACTTCAAAAGCAACATCTCCACAATCAAAGCTGTGCTTCTTGACACTGACGGGCAATCCATGACCAGCCATCTCGTCAAAGATTGGCTTGAAAAGTTAAATATATAATATTACTCTTAATGTAAACATTAAAATAATATTAAAAATACTATATAAAAATTTTCAATAAATAAAAAATGTATAAAATTATTAAATATTAAAATAATACAATATAAATATTTTTTTTAAAAATAAAAATAATATGGGAGGATCTAAAATGAGCATGGGTTAGTTTTTTTTACAAATATGGACAGATTTAGGTAAAATTTTAAATCCACATTTCGGATTGCGTCGGGCTTAGATAAGTATAAAGAAAGTTAATATCATGGTTAAGCTTAGCCCGAATCAAACCCATAAGCACCTCTAGGTTCAACCATCGGCCTGATTTTGAATATCTTGCATGTAAAATACCTAAAAAAATCAATATTTTTAGAACCAGACCGGTGGTCAAACTGGTCACGCCATTAGTTCGTTGATCCAACTAGTTCATTTAAATAAATAATTTAAAAATTAAAAAAATAGTTCAACTGATTTTTTTCCAATTCGGTTCATATCGATTTGTGATTCAACTGGTTTGAAACTGTTTTTCAGATTGGTACCCCAACTGATTCCCAATCTAACCAATCCGATCAATCTATTTAATCTGTTCAAACAACCATAAAAAAATCATGCCAACATGAATACTATTTAAATTTTAAAATATTTTAATTAATATTATATCAATAAAATGATTTAGTTTATTTAATTGTCAATTAAGCTTTAAATAACAATTTGAATATGATAAGGACGTTTTAAAATTTTAAATAAATGTACTCATTATATTGACAATTAAAATTTAATATATTAAAAATATGACAAAAATGATAAAATTTATTTTTTTTAAAACACGTTATCTATATAATGATATTTGCATTTTACAATTTCATCAATGTATTTGATGGTTAAGTTGTGCTTGTTTTGACTTTGATTCCGATAAACTAACTAACTACCTTTTCACTACAAATAAAAAAATTTCACTTAGATTTCAAAGCGGACTCCCCATTCATTAGATAGAGAAGATCCCCAAGATCTCGTGATCTGCTGCCGAACTTATTCCAATTCAATGAGCATTCTCAATATTATGCCTTGAAGAGGACTCGAACCTCCACGCTCTTTAACACGAGATTTTGAGTCTCGCGTGTACCATTTCACCACCAAGGCATCTTGAACCCAAAATTGTGGTCATTTTATTTCTATCTTTCCATACATAACCGAAAAATGGATGTAGCGACGTAAATTTTTTTTAGCTTGGTCGCTAATTGTGGCGATCTATTGAAAACTTGAAAACTGAGGTTTGATTTTAAAATAAACAAGGAGTCGCCACCGATCCTTTTTTTTTAGGTGTGATCGGACACCTATTAGATTTATGTTTTTAAAAACAAAAGAAGGCTGAGTTTGGGTCCACGTCAAAATCCAGAGGAAAAGTAGGGTTCAGGAGTCGGTTACGCGCGAGGAAGGTATTAGCACCCTCGCGACGCCCAAAATTGATATCTCATAAACATGTGTTGTCTTGATTTTCAAAAATACGGGTTCAATATAAGATTTAATCGTGATTCGATCGAAAAGACAAGAAATTTTAGTTTTTGGTTTTTTAGAAGGGTGTTCCGTCTTTAACACGAGTCGACAAATTCCATCCAACATAGCGATGAAATTCGATGACTTAATATTAAATCGGTACATTGCTTTGATTATTGAAATTAATTAGAAAACCCGAACGAGATTTTCGAAGGAATGTAAAACAAAATTGAGACGAAATAAATGGAAGAACTAGAAATATATTAAAGCAAATAACAGATATGACAATAATATTAAAACGCTAACCATGCATGCAAGATTAAATACAATTATAGTATCAAATACGAGAACACAACGATTATACATATATATAAAAAATGATATTAAGAGTTTGTACGTAATATATTTTTGTACACACCTATATATAAGTAGTAATAATGTTAGAAATATACTATATATATTATTTGAACTATATATGAAATGATAAAAATATATAACTAGTAACGTTAAAGTATATACATAATAATAAACGTTGAAAGATGTATGTACATAGCGTATATAAGAAATATATATATACATAATATAATATGCAAAAAGATAACATAGTTATTCAAAACATATGCACGATAAAAATACAATATTAAAAAGTATATATACATGAAAATGTGTATGTAATATAATATTGACATAATGTACACATATTGGGAATAATGATATATATATAAAAATCCTATTATGTAAATATACATAGGGATGAAAGATGTTTACATAATAATACTAAATATAAATATTAATATATATACGTAATATATTTAAAATGAACATATACAATATACATATATAATAAAATACATGAATACTATGATATTTTAAAAGAACATATATAAATAATAAGAAAAATATTATAATAAGTACTAAAAAATATCTATATATATACATGTATAATATTAAATAATACAATATACAAAAATAATACTAATAAAAAGTATATATATACGTGTAATGAAATATATGTACTAATATTAATAATAAATATAAATAATATATACATAGTATGGTATGAAAAAAAACATAGATATATAAAGCATAGTACTAAAATATACATATAATATATAAGAATATATATGTCATAAAGTATTAAAAATTTGTACATGATATATATAATAATATGATGTTAAGAATATACATATGGAATATAATATTAAAAGTATGTATATAAAAAAATGTATATATATATAATATAATATTAAAATATATGCATAATATATTAAAGAATAATAATGTTATAAACAACTAGTAATAATACTTCATAAATATATATACGTACTAAAAATATACATAATAATAATATATACATACAAAGTACACTAATATTTAAAAATAATAATAGTAAACATAATATTAATATTAAATAAAATTAATATTACAAATTTAATTTGAGAGCAAAAATGACAAAAAGGACTAAATTAGAATTAAAAACAAAGTTTTGGGCGAATTTTAAAATAAAAGATAAATCAGAGGATCTATTTGAATGCGCTTGCAAATAGTGGGGGGCCAAAAAAGCAATTTTCCCAAGTCTTTAAAACGCTGAGCTTGGCCAAGGACTGAATTGAGAAGCGTGGCAAAGTTTAGGGCCAATTCATAAATACATATAAACCTGATTTAAAACATCAAAAATGCGGAAGGACCTATTGCGCAAATAACCCCTACGAACAAAAACGCGCGGATCCTTGTCCGGAGCGGGTCGGATTGGGTCGGGTAAGGCTTAAACGACGTCGTTTTGGGGCTTAAGTGTAGCGCCCAAAACGACGGCGTTTTGGAGGGCTATAAATAGGCCCATTTTCAGAAAAAAATCATTTGAAGGGAGAAAAGAAAAAAAAAGAAGAAAGGAGAGAAAGAGAGAGGAGGGAGAGGGGAAAGGAGAGAGGGGGTTGCCGGCCAGGGGGGGCCGGTCATCGGTCGACCGCCGGACCGTCGCCGGCGCCGTCCACCGCACGCGGTGGCCGAAAAAGGTAAAAGTTTTTTTACTATTTATCTATTTTTTATTTTCCTTTTATTTTTCTGTATTTAAATGCCTAAAAATAAAAAAAAAGTCACCTTCTTTGTCACTGATCTGATTCGATTCTTGGATTTTCTCCTGTTTGCTTGAATAATAACTTATATGTTTATTGAAATCTATAAACTCTTTTTTGGTTGATGTTTACGAAGAAAAAAAGGAAAAGGAAAAGACCCCCATTTCAGTTTTCATTTTGGTTTTTATAACCCTTTGCATACATTTTATAATATTTCTGTCCCTTCTTACAGATGTTGGGACTGTGGTGCCAGGGAATGGTATTGGCAGAGCTGGTGGGGAGAGTGGCCGGATGGGAGGGGTTAGGTGTGAGTGAGAGGGTGGTTGCGGCGCCGTTTTAGGGGCTAGGGTTAGGGTTAGATATTTTTTTGTTTCTGATTTGGGCTGTTGGTTTTGTAATGGGTTTGGGTTTGTTTAGTTATTGGGTTGAGGGTATGTTTGGGTAGGTTTAGTTATTGGGTTAATGGGTCTCGGGTTGTAATGTATTGAGGCCAAAATTGGCCTGTAACAATGGAAAAGATTCTTCAAGAGTTTCAGGTCCCAGAAGTGCATGATAAATACCGCCAAAGCCCAATATAGCAGAGGAAATTAAGTGAAGTACTCCAGATACAAAGTATGGAAAGGTGTCTATAACTTCTCTGCCAGGACCTACCAATAAACCTAACCAACCCACCCCTTAAGCTAAGAGGAAGTTTCTAGACTGACTTACTAAGGCTTTCAGTAAAGCTAGTTGCTAAGAGTAGTACTTTGCTAGGCAGCACACTCCTACATTAGCGCACTCTCTCTTGCATTTCTGAAAAATAGGCTAGGCTCCTGCCTTAAGAAGAGTTATTCGTATGTGAGTCAGTTTTCCATACCTAATTCTCTCACATGATTGAGACTCTTCTATCTCCCATTTCTCTGGTCACATATTATATATAATAGAAAGAACCAAGAAGTGGGTTAGGGTAGGATAGACTTTCTGATGCAAATACCTTAGATCTAGCTATGCTTGCTGACCTGTGCTACCTATTCTATTCTTGACACATTAGGGTAGGAATAATAGTAAGCTGAGCTGCCTATCTCGCAGTGAGCGCTACCTAAGCACTGTTGAAGGCACTCAGAGAAGAGTGGAAAGAGTCCTAAGAGGGCTTCTCACTAAGACTTTCGACTCACTGCCAAAAGCTCCTTCTTGTGCGCTAACGCTGGAAGGGATGGTTTGGGTGGGGAGAGATCACTAGAAGACTTAGTCGTTTAGATAGAGATAACATTCTATAATAAAAAATATGGAACTCAGTACCCCCAGGCGTTCGCTAAATGCATTTCGCTTACAGTCACTAGGAAGGGGTTCTAGTAACGAAAGATTCCTTCCATAGATAGGCCACATTTCTCATATTCATTTCAGTGCTTTTGGTCTACCGTTTTGGAAAACAGGGGCAAGTCAGGAAAGCATGTGCAAATAAATCGTGCTTTGAATGTTTTAATCAATCGTGCAAACACGAATATGACATAAATAATAAATGTGTTATAATTTTTTAAATATATAGTATTATTTATATTTTTATTAAATATTCTCAAATTATTATTTAAATTTTAAAATATTTTAATTAAGTCTTTAAAGTGTGAGTATTATGTCAACAAATTAATTTATTTTTGTAGTTGTCAATTTAGGCTTTAAATTTCAATTCTTGCGAACTCATCACATTAATAACTTGATTCTAATATATTAAAAGCACGACAAGATTATAAAATTTAAGAGTATTATTTCTTTTCTTTTTTTAACACATTAAATTCAAGTTGTCTATCATTTTTGAGCAAACATTTAATGCTCAAGCTAATGGTTAAGTTAATAGAAAAATGGGATAAATCTCAAAATTATACATGAACTCTGGTTTGATGTGTAATTTTATACTTGAAATTTCAATTTGATTCAATTCTCACAAATTATTAACACAATTATTGATATAACAATGGTTTATGTTTATATATTGCATAAACAAATAATTATATTTATCCATTACTAAAAATAAATTGATGTATTTATTTCTTTAAATGTGTATGATTGAATCAAAATTAAAGTTTCATATATTTGTAATTGCACCAAATCAAAGTTTATGTATCAAATTGCACAATAAATCGAAGTTTATTATAATTTTGAGATTTATCCTAGAAAAATCAAATTGGTATGATTATAAAATCTTGAGAATTCAATTAGAATGTTTTGAAATTTAAAATCCAATTTAAAATTTAGGCTATGATTTGCAAATGTATAGTGCAAATAATCATTTTATATGTTTTTATTTTATTTATTATTCTATTTTAAAGGTAATTTATTTCATACATTAATGGTGGATGGTGAAGTTTAAAAACTAAACAAACAAAGTTAAATGGTGGCACATGCTTCTTTAAGGTGAAGTAAAACGAGGGCAAAGCCCTAACAACAACACAACTTGCACAATTTGAACTTAAGCCACATCTAAGGCAATGAACACTTTGAGCATTAAATCAACACACGAGGTTCAAGTTAAATAATGTTTTTTTAATGAAAGGTGTGATGGATTTTAAAACCTACTTGTGAAATTAAAAAATTTCATTGATAATACATTAAATGCTAACCTTATTTTAAGTATGTTTTTTGGGGGGTTAATGCACTATTTGGGCTTGAATTTGGTAATTATTCTCATATTAGAGTTTGAACTTTTTTGTTTCAAGTTAGTCCCACAACGTGGCAATTGTTTACACATTGGGGCCTTTTTTTTGGTCAAGTTAGTCTTTGATATTTCATCTAAAAAAAGGTTCGGGCCCTAATATGGTAACAATTACCAAGTTTAGAAATTAACTTGGACAAAAGAAAAGTCTAAGTAATGGGAACAGTTGCGTAGCCCAAGTCATAATATGAGAACAATTGCTAAGTTCATAGATTAACTTAAACCCTAAAGTAGGAACAAATGTTTAGTCCAGGTCTCAATTTGAGAATAATTTCAGAAATTGACTTAAACAAAAAAAAAATTCAAACTCTACTACTAGAGCAATTACATAATTTAAACCCAAATATTAACTTATCTCGAAATTGTTATATTCTTTTGTTTGCCTAATCCATTTCACAATGTGGGTTTACAAAGTAAAACATTTTACATTCTTTTTCCATTGAAAAGTCTTGTTTACATTAAGAGAGTTGTTAGTTTCTTGCAAAGTAAGATGTTCTTTTATGCTTTATAAAGAAAAAGAACAAGATGAAAGAAATTTAGAGTTTGGGTCCTTGGATTCATAATATCTAAAAAGATATAATTGTTAACAAAAGAGATAAAGTCATAATATCTAAACACCTTGGATTCCATGGGGTTTGGCTCCTTCTTTTTTACTTTGATAGCTTTTTCATTAATCTTACTGTATCTCCAGCTTTTGAAGCTCTTGTCTCCCACATATTTCAATTAATTGTACGGATCCACATCGACAAATTTGGCTCAAGTTGATGTAATTGTGCAGAGCACCCCAAGTGTCATCATCCCAACTTTGTCTCCATTGAGAAATTTGTGTCAAACATAAAATATGGTGGGACCATTTCCCACCAATCAACATTTCTTTTTATTTAATTACGCTACTTAGTAGGTGGATGGTAATGGTAACATCTATAAAAATACTTAAGTCGCTGCATTTATGGATCCACATCTGTGTTTCATCTTGTTCCAATCATTTTCATTTTCTTCTCTTGCAGCAATCAAACACTTTTTGCTTTGATTTCAGTTTGAACCAACAATGGCCGAAGCAATTGCTTTCGACATCGCCACAGAGCTCATTACTAAGTTGAGCTCTCGTGCTCTCTCTCAAGTTGGACTGTGCTGGAATCTCAAACATGACATCGACGACCTCAAACGCACTGTCCGTACAATCAAAGCTGTGCTTCTTGACGCAGAAGAGAAATCGGTGACCGACAATCTCGTCAAAGTTTGGCTTGAAGAGCTGAAAGATGTACTTTATGATGCTGACGACTTGCTCCATGATTTCTCTACCGAAGCTTTGCGGAAAGATCTAATGGGTGGGAACAAGCTGACGAAAGAGGTACGGCTTTTCTTCTCAAGCTCAAACCAGTTTGCTTACGGTCTTAGAATGGGTCGTCAAATTAAGGCCACTAAAGCGAGGCTAACTCTTATTGGAAGTGAGGCCAACAATTTTGGCTTCATGGTGCGTGACCGCCCCGTAGAAACCTCTTTCATGACTAAAAAGAGGCCGCAAACACACTCGTTTGTGCCTAAAGATAAAATAATAGGGAGGGATGATGATAAAGCGGCTCTTCTAAAACTCATGTTAGAGTTTGAAAGTTAAGATAATGTTTACATCATTCCAATTGTGGGGTTTGGAGGATTGGGGAAGACTGCGTTGGCGCAGTTTGTTTATAATGATAAAATGGTCCATGATCATTTTGAATTGAAGATGTGGGTGTGTGTTTCAGATGTTTTTGATGTCAAAATAATTGTAGAAAACATTATCAAATCTGCAACTGGTCAAGCACCAGATCAAAATCTCGAAATGGACCAATTGCAAAAACAACTTCGGGAAAAAATTGGTGGGAAAAAATATTTGCTTGTTTTGGATGACATTTGGAATGAGGAGATGGAAGAATGGGTTAGTTTAAAAGAGTTATTGGTAGGTGGGGTTAAAGGAAGTAGGATAATAGTAACTACTCGCTCTTGGAGAGTAGCAAAGATTACTAGTAAATGTCAGCCTTATGTTCTGAAAGGCTTGTCTGATGACGATGCTTGGTCTTTGTTCAAAGAAATAGCATTTGAGCAAAGATATGCAGACTCAACAAATTCAGCCTTTGTGGAAATAGGGAAACAAATTTTGGAAAGGTGTGGTGGGGTTCCCTTGGTCATAAGGACGATAGCAAGTACATTATCTTACAAAGAAACTGAAAAAGAGTGGCGTTCTTTCAAAGATAATGAACTTCTTAGAATATCTCAAAAGGAAGGTAAATTTCTACCTACACTTAAGTTGAGCTACGATCATCTCCCATCCCATTTGAAGCATTGCTTTGCTTATTGTCGACTATATCCAAAAGATTATGAAATTCGTGTACAAACTCTTGTTCAACTTTGGATTGCACAAGGTTTCATAAAGCAATTGAATCAAAGTCAATCTCTTGAGGAGATCGGGTTTGGGTATTTTAAAGATTTAGTTGAAAGAAGTTTCTTTCAAGAGGTAAAAAATAATGAGACTTGGTTTACGTGTAATATGCATGATTTAATGCATGATTTAGCTGAATCTGTAGCAGGGATAGAGAGTAGTATTGTAGATTCAGATAAAATTGCTAGTGAGGTTGGTGAAAAGTGTCGCCACATATCAATTAATCCTTCATTAATTCCTTTGCTTAAAGGAAATAAGTTGCGAACCTTGTTACATTTTCCAAACATGAGAACTGAAGATTTGAGCGAAGAAATTTGGGATTTGATAATTGCAAATTGTAGATGCTTGCGTGTATTGAAATTGAATCATTTAGATATTCAGAAGATTTCACCCTCCATTTACAAGTTAAAACATTTGAGGTACCTTGATCTTTCTGGGAATGAGGTTGTTGAGATTCTCCCAAAGAGTATTTGCAAGATTCAGAATTTGTTAGTGCTGAAATTTGATTGTTGTTTTCGGCTTCAAGAATTGCCAAAGAAGATTGAAAAATTGGTGAATCTTACCCATCCTGGGTGTGAAGGTTGTAATGACTTAACTCATATGCCACGTGGAATAGGGAAGCTGACTTCACTTGAGACGTTAAGCACGTTTGTAGTGGATAAAGATGGGTCCCATGGCGGTGCAGATCTAAGTGAATTGAGACTGCTTAACAACTTAAGGGGACAGCTAGAAATAAGAAATTTGGGATCCGTAAAAAATGCAAAAGAGAAGTTTAAGGCTGCTAATTTGAGAGAGAAGCAACATTTGAGATCTTTGGTTTTAGAATGGTATGCTGATAACGGTGATGATGATGAGAAGTCACTAGAAGACCTCCAGCCCCATCCTAATCTCAAGAAGCTCGTTATTAATAGATGGAAGGGTGATGCCAAGTTTCCAAGTTGGCTTTCTTTGCTCACAAATCTCGTCCATATTACCATATGGGGTCCTAGTAAATTCAAACATCTCCCATCCTTTGCTCAATTGCCCTGTCTTAAACAGTTGAGGATTTTGTATTGTACTGAGCTAGAGTCCATGGATGATAATAGCCCAAAAGGAAGTTAAGGAGAACCACAATCCTTCTTCCCATCGCTTAAGCATCTTCTCCTCGATAATTGCCCAAATATGAAGAGTTGGTGGAGGACGATCAAACCAATCGATGATGATTCCAACGAGGACGACACAAGAGTCATGGGAACATCAACCATGGCATTTCCTTGTCTTTCCTCTTTAGAAATTAGAAATTGCCCTTTGACTTCAATGCCGTTGTATCCTTCACTCGATGGTGAGCTAGACTTGGAGAATACCAGTTCAAGGCCGTTAAAGCAGACTATCAAGATGAACATCGATGCTAAGAACCCATCAAGTTCAACCTCTTCTCTTCCTCTCTCCAAATTAATATCTTTCCATGTAGACAACATTGAGGGATTGGACACTCACACGCTAGATAAGTGCCTGCAACAGTTCACCGGCCTCAAAAACTTAAGAATAGAAGATTGCACGGAGGTTGATTTAGAGGGCATGAAAGGGGAACATCTAATAAATCTGCAAAGGCTTTCTCTCGAGAATTTTCCCAATTTAACATCGCTTCCGAAGTGGATTCAACATCTAATAAATCTGCAAGGGCTCTATCTCGCTTCCGGATGAAATGCGTTGCCTAACCAATTTGCAACAATTAAATATACATGGAGTTCCTCAGGTGGAGGAAAGGTGTGAGAAGGACATTGGTGCGGATTGGTATAAGATTGCTCACATCCCTTCAGGTTGGTCTTTTCATTAATTTCCATTTTGAAATACTATTCCTACTAGTACTACTTCTTTAACAATCATTTTTCATAATATTTTTGCTAATTTTGCAGTAACCCATCGGGCTGATATTCGATATTTCTGAAAGGCATTTGATAAGTTTAAGAAATTAGATGCAGAAAAAGAGGGGGTAATTACTTAATCGCTTGACATTTTTAAATCTTAAAAATCTCACAATTTCAAATGATCTAATATAACCCCCTAACTAAGCTTCTTCTTTTCCAGCATGAGTTCCAAGGAAAAGCCAAAAAACAGGACATGCGTTCTTCATCAGCTGATCTGTTCATGGCATTGTAACCTACGCTCTCTATCGCTGGCAAAAATTCCAAAGTGTCGGCATCTTTCGGAGTGGGTTCAACCTCTAACAAATCTGCAATTTCTTTGTCTCTCTGATTTGCCCAATTTAAGATGGCTTCCGAGATGACCAGCTTGGAATCTTTACATATACGACAAATTCCTCAGTTGGAAGGACATTGGCGCTGATTGGCATAAAATTGCTCACATCCCACGCATTTGGTTGTAATCAGGTTGATGGAAAGGCATTTGTGCAGTAACCCATTGGAGAAAGGCATTTGTCAACTTCAATAATTTGCAAGACTTCTTCAGTTGATGAAAGGACATTGGTGCCGATTGGTATAAGATTGCTTATATCCCCAACATTCAGTTGTAATCAGGTTGGTTCGTCCTTTTCATTTATTTATTTTTATGACCTTATTTTTTTCCAAGAAAAATTTCAGTGGTTAACCAGGTTTGTTAACTCTGGTCTCTCATGCCATTTTTCATTCATTTGAAATCCCTTCGTTCTAATCCACCTATTACAAAAGTCTTTACTTACCATCTTTCATAATATTTTGCTCATTTGTGCAGTAAGGCATTGGAGAAAGGCATTTGTCAACTTCAATCATTTATTTGCATAAAAATAGGTGGTAATTTATCTAATTGCATTTTACTTTAAAATCATAATAATAATAATATAATTTATATGCATGGTTAGAGCATCTTTTCATATCTGTCATTTCGTAAAATGTTTCATTATTTATATATGAACAGCGATAAGGCTGATAATAGTGAGCATTTTAATAAAACAATAATTAAATCTCTTTAGCAAAAGGTTTTTTTGAAGTGTAAACACTAATGGAAATGGGAAATGATGATGCCCTATGTTGAACTTGAACTGGAAAATCATAGAAAATGGCCATTCATGCACATAATATAAACTTCTTTTTAGCCACAGTAAGTGTTTCCACATTTGGACATTCTCAGTCTAAATGACATCAATTTTAACATATTATATGTTAGGAATTTATAATTTACAGATTCATTGTTGCTTTTGGAAGAGTTCTTGTTCAAGCATGACACTTGTCGGAGATACTGTATTTGGAAATTTATTATTCTACTTTACACGGAGCTTATGAAGAGCTTGATCGATCCTGGAGTTTATATATAGATGATTTATTTTCAAGTATTATTGAGTGCAACTGTTATACACCATCTAAATGTTGAGTGTTGATTTTCACTTGTAGAGTTGAGAGAGTTTATTTAATTGTACAAAGGTGAGGTTGCTTTGAAGGGCTAGGTCACTTCTTTGTACTATGAAGTTCATAGTGTATTCTTTTCTGGGTAAGGCCCGCAGACGTAGAACGAGTTCCAAAACTGCGTAAACATCTTGATTGTGCTCTTTATTTCACTTTTTGCATAGTACGTACCAACTCAACAAATAACACATTTGCCTTTAAAATACCCAAGCCTAATCTCTTCAAGAGATTGACTTGAATTTGATTGCTTCATGAAATCTTGTGCAATCCAAAACTAAACAAGTGTCCGTACAACAATTTTATTATCTTTTGGATATAGTCGACGATAAGCAAAACAATGCTTCAAATGGGATGAGAAATGATCATAACTCAAGTGTAGGTAGAATCTCACAATCGTTCTAAAATATTCTAGTAACTTCATTATATTTGAAAAAAAGCCACTCATTTTTAATTTCTTTCAAAGATAATGTGCCAGCCATCATCCTTTAAGACTAAGGGAACTCCTCCACACCTTTCCAAAATCTGCTTTCCTATTTCTATAAAGGCTGAATTTGTTGAGTCTCTAGATCTTTGCTCAAATGCCATCTCTTTGAACAAAGACCAAGTATCATCATGACATGCTGACATTTACTAGTTACTATTATCCTACTCCCTTTAGCCCCACCAATCAATAACTTCTTTAAGCTAACCCATTGCTCTCACCCCTCATTCCAAAGGTCGTAAAAAACAAGTAAATATTTTTTCCCATAGTTGTTTTCTCGATATTGTATTTGCAATTGATTCATTGCGAGATTTTGGTGAGGTGCATGGTTAGTCACAAATTTGATAATATTTTTCACGTCAAAAAACATTTCAAATGCACACCCCTATCCTCAACACAAAATGATCATTGGCCGCTTCATAGATAAACTGTGCTAATGCAGTCTTCCCTAAGCCTTCAAACCTCACAATCGGAATGACATAAACATTCTCTTCACTTTGGAACTATAATACGTGTTTTGGAAGAGTTGCTTTATCATCTTCCCTCCCTATTATTTCATCTTTACTCACAAAAGAGTGCATTTGCTGCCTCTTTTTAGTCATGAAAGAGGTTTCCATGGGACGTTCATGCTCTACCAAGTTGAACATCTTGGCCTTACTTCCAATGCAAGTTAACCTGGCCTTAATTTGATGTCCCATTTTGATACCATAAGCAAATTGGTTTGAGCTTGAAAAGAAAAGGCATACCTCTTTCATCAGCTTGTTCTTCGGTAGAGAAATCATCGAGCAAGTCATCGACATCATAAAATGCATCTTTCGGCTTTTCAAGCCAATTTTTGACGAGATTGCTGATCATGGATTGTTCTTCAGCATCAAGAAGGACAGCTCTTTCTGTGGAGATGGTGCTTTTGAGGTCCTTGGTGTCACCTTTGAAATTCCACCAAAGTCCAATTCGAAAGAGAGCAAGGGAGCTCAACTTAGTAGCAAGCCCTCCGGAGATGTCGAAAGCAATTGCTCCGGTATTTCAAATCATGGACTGTTGGATATGCTGGTATCTTCCGGATTGCTTGTCCCTTGGCCGAACTCAACTTCATTTTTGTCTGCTGCACTCTTCCTTTTTAATGCTGAGAAAAATTAGCAATATTTCAAAGTAGTGCCAATGGCAGGCAAAATTACAAGGTCCCTTAGTATTTGTCCATGGTTATATCTACATTAACAACCAATTGAATTGAAGAAAATAAAACAAAAAAGAGCATAAGTTTAACAAATGCATATGTAGGAGAGCTTGTATAAGAAAACTTACTGTTAGTCATAAGAACCATTAGAATTGCTTCACTACTTGATTCGAAAGTTAATTCACAAAGGCCAAAACTCAAAGAGATAAATGCCATGACAAAATCAAGTAAAGTAACTAGTAATTCGCTTGTTATAGTGTTGAAGATAATAAGAAAAGGAATATAATATACGAATATGATTTTACCTGACAAACTAGCAGTCAAATCAACTGAATCCTTTTTCAATCATCCATCAAAGACAAAACATCAAAAGAACTAACACCCATCAACCTTTCTATAGCATTCATATTACATAAAAAACAACATACTATCAACTGCAAATATATTTGATCACTAGATCTTTGCTTCATCAGCATTCTGAGAAAATTTTATAATACTAACACTTAGCCATCTCAAATTAAGGCATCAAAATGTTGAAGTCATCAAGTTTTGGACATTGGATGAGGCCAGCATTCATTCAATTTCAACTTATTTCAGCCAAAGAGCACCTTAATCTACCAAAACTCCACTATATCATCAAAAAAGGAAAAGCTCACATATTAAAATACAGACACCACAATTTCACTGCAGAAACAAATAATGCTACTCATAATTTATCCCCTAAGAAATTTAGCCACCATGAAAAGTTCTATTTATGAACAGATCAAAAGATCACACACACACGCAAAAAAAAAAAATTAAGAAAATGACATTAAGCGTTAAGTGAGTACAATTCTCGTCAAAATTGAAATAATATACTACTAATTACATGATAGCCACCATTTTCAAAACTTACTGGAGATCTCACAACAATTGCTTCAACTTCTTGATCCGCGACGATTCCACGACTATTACTAGATATGAAAATCTGTGATAATCATCGGGATGAACAAACAGCGGCTTCGTCGAAGCAAAGGCCAGGTGACAACGTATTGGCAGAACAACCGGAGGAACCGTCGACGCTGGTACTGTTGAGGCCGTAGGAGGAGGTTGATACAGCAGTGCAGGACCATTGGAGGCTCGAGTGCCGCCGGTCATTGAGTTTCATGATTTCGAGGGAAAACAAGGCGGGGGTATAATTGGAATTGGGGAAAACAAGGTAATGTGCTAAATTTATTTGTTTTTACCTTTTTGAACTCAACCTTTTTCAATTGTTCAATTTCATACAAAAAAAAGGGTTTTTTTTTTGAACAACATACTGAAATAAGATTCAAATATATATAAGAGGGAAAATACTTCGAAAGTAGGCACCGATCAAAATTAATCCCTCTATTATTAAATGTATTATTAAAATGAGTGTTATAATATAACCCTTCTTTTTAAGCATGTGTTAAAAAAAAAAAGGACATGCTTTCTTCATTACCTGATTTGTCCATGGCAGTGTACTCCCATGAAATCCTCCTCTGAATTTATCAAAATTCCCCACTTCCTCCGGTACAACAAAGACCCCTGCATAAAGCAACTTAAAGATTAAACTTCGCACAAATAAACTAATACCAAAGAAGAAAAGGTAGTTTCAAGTCTCAGCCACTACAAAAGCAGAAAAAGAAAACCTTACCAAACTCATTATTCTTAGCTTTCTCCACAAACTCATTATTCTTAAATCCACCAAAAAAGAAAAGGTAGATTCAAGTCTCAGCCAATACAAACTCATTGCTTTCAAGTTCTGAATTTCCCTATCGAAACTCGCTGTGATATTCTTGAACCACTTCCCTCGGTCTTTCATGAGCTGTAAATCCGCGTCAGCCGAATCGCCTACTTCTTTCCACCCTTTCGAAATGAACGAGAATGCACTCGAACTCGACGTCTCCACCGCCGGAGTTTGTCCCCCGTTGTTCATGGCGGGAAAATTCATCTTTGGGTTTCAGTTTTATTTTGTCCGTTATCCATAAATTGAAAAATGGGCTTTTAAATGAAAAAAGAAATCGATTAATCAATTAAATTGAAGTAAATAGAATTGATTTAATCGGGATATATGGTTCAGTCGGTGTTTTGATTTTCTTGATGAAGGTGTATGTACATTCTATTATTTGACTTCAGGATAAAAAGGGACCATTGCGAGGAGAACACCACCCCCACCGAGTTTTCTTAAGTTTAATGTCGATGGTGCAGCGCGGGGGCATTAGAAGAATAGGTAAGCTCTTAAAAGACGATAAAGGGAGGAACATGTAATCCAACATGATTCATAATTTATAATTTTCTTTTCATTTGAAAAATTGAACTCAATAATATATATATATTTTTTGTTTTGGGGTCTTTGAAGATTTATCTTTTTCAAGTTTATAGTTGTATCTCTGATAATATTATCTTTAATATTTGATCCTTAATGTGAGCTTTTTCTCTAAATGTGGAATATGTTTCCATTTGATGACATTTTCATCAACCTAAGATTTGAACCTCAGCCTGAGATTTGAAGGGGCTGGCGAACCTACTTGTATTGGGGATATCCGAGAATTTAAATAGAAGTGTTGATGACATTCTCATAACATGTGAGGTTTGTTGAATCGATTGTTGCTGAGTTGTTTGCCATTAAAGAAGCTAGCAAATGCTTTAATTTCTTCAAATTAATTATTGAGTTTGTCGTAACCATTTTTTAGGGAAAAACGGGAATCGACTTAGATTTTGAAAATGAAAACGAAAAATTGGGAGTCGCCACCAATCCTTTTTTGATGAGGTATGAGCGGATCACTTTAAATTAATTATTTTAATAAAAGTTAAGATTTACTAAAACGATAATTTTTAGTCTACGAAAATCAGAAAATGAGTTCGGGAGTCGGTTACGCACGAGGAAGGATTAGCACCCTCGATACGCCCAAAACTGGTACCTAGTTGATTAATTAGTGTCTTAGTGTCGAAAATTTGAAAACTTAAAAGAATTTAAAATACGATCCCTTTTTGCAAAAAATGCTCAGATGTTAAAGACCTTATTGTCTCGAAGTAATAAAACACCATGTCCAGTAAGTTAGGACACGACATCTCAAACTTTGGGAACAAGCTTGCCTTTATTTAAAATTAATGTATTTTAACTTCTTTTAAAAGGATATTCGGTTAGTTAGGGTGAACGAGGAAAATCAAAACCCAGTAAGTTAAGGTACGTTTCTTCGAATTTTCGAACACCGAATATTGCCTTTATTTAAAATTAATGTATTTTAACTTCTTTTAAAAGGATATTCGGTTAGTTAGGGTGAACGAGGAAAATCAAAACCCAGTAAGTTAAGGTACGTTTCTTCGAATTTTCGAACACCGAATATTGCCTTTGTTTACGAAAAAACCTTATTTCAAGGTAACAAAATGTCATACCCGGTAAGTTAGGGCACTACACCTCGTATCTCCGAAAATAAGCATTTTTAAAATTCGTATTGATTAGAAAGAATATTCCATTATTTAGGTAAAATGAGAATAAATCGAAACCCAGTAAGTTAGGGTACGATTGTCTCGAATTACCAAATACGGAATATTTATTTTTACGAAAGAATTATTTCGGGTCGGGTAAAGGATGATATGACGCGAATTAGTAAAACGAAAAGAAATAAATCATGATGTTAACAAGCATAATAATGAATGAGTAGTATAAATGACAAAAATGAAAGAAATAAGCAAGCTATGTAACTTAAGAAGAGAGTAATAGATAAAAATAATAAAGATGACGAAAATGAAAATAAAAATAAATAAGGATAATAAGAATAAGTAAAAAAAAGGAAACTTAATAGTAAACCGATAAATAAATAAATAGAATATAAAATAGTAAAAGAAAAATAATTATGTTAACAAAAAGGTAGAAATGTGTTAATAAAAAATAATATGCTAATAATGTGATAGTAATGATAATAATAGTAGTAAAAATAAGAATAATATAGTAGTAGTAATAAAAAGGAACACATAATGATAATAGTAATAAACAATAGTGATAATAAACGGTATAATAATAATAATAGTAAAAATACAAAAAACATTACATAAATATATATATTGAAAATAATTATATGATAATATTAAATGTATATACATAACAATAAGAATACAATATTAAAAGATGTATATATATGTATAAATGTATACATAATATAATATTAAAATATTTACACGACATATACATATAAGGAATAAAATATAAATAAATAAAAAAAACAACAAAAAACTATTAATAATATCATATAAAAATATACATATATTCGTTTAAGGTATATACACATAATAAAACACATGCTAATATTAATAACAAATATAATGAGGGTAGAAATAAATATAAATATAATAATACGTATATATAACGTAGTATTAAAATATATGTATAATAGTATTTAAATATGTATATATATGTTTGTTAGGGATAATAATAATATTGAAAAATAGCTATAAATATATACATAAAATATAAATATATAAGTATTAAATGAAACTACAAAATAATTCTAATGATAGTAAAATATACTAATAATAATAACAATAACAATAATAGTAAATAGAATAATAAATAATATTTAAAATAAAACGTTAAAATAATATAAAAACCAAATTAAATCTAAAAAAGGGACTAAATTTGGAACAAAAATGAAGTTTTGGGGTTGATTTAAAAAGAAATATGAAATAGGGGACCTATTTGAACACGCGTGCGACAGCAGAGGGCCAAAAGGGAAATTTTCCCGAGCCCTTAAAACGACGTCGCTGAGGGGAGGACCAAATCGCAAAATGCAATAAACTTCAGGGCTAATTTAAAAGAAATGAAAACTTGATTGCAAAACATTTAAAAAGAGAAAGGACCGCGTGCGCAATTAGGCCATGCTGCGAAAACACGCAGATCCTGAGGCGGGTCGGGTCATGCTCGAAACGACGTCGTTTTGGGGTTAAATGGCAGCCTCGTTTTGGGAGGCTATAAAAGGGCCATTTTCAGCAAAAAAATTCATTTGAGCTGCTGGAGGAAAAAAAAAAGGGGAGAGAGGGGAGAGGGGCGATTCCCGGCCAGGGGGCCAGTCACCGTTCGGTCGCCGGACCGCCATGCGCCGCCGTCGCCGGCCACCTTGGAAAAAGGTAAAATTTTCCTTCTTTTTTTATATTTTCTATTATTATTTTTGTTTACAGTATATGTATATATGCGAATAAAAAGGCGTGAAAATAGGAAAGAAAAAAGAAATAAATTGAAAGAAGATGAAATCACCTTTGTTTTTTTTATTTTGATTCTATGTGTTTCGTTTTTCGGATTTGATTTTTTTTTATTTGCTATTGTGTGTTGTTACTCTCTGATATCTGTTCGTACTTTCAAAGTCGGATATTGTTTCTATTTCTCACAAAAAAAATGCCCAATCCTTCTTACAATTTCGTTTGGTTTATATATTTGTTTACACTGCTCTTTTTTTGCTTTCTGTCTTCTCTCGTTTAATGCTTGCAGGTGCAACTTAGGCGGTGGCACAGTGGCGGTGGACGTGACAGGTGGTGGCAGACCTGGCACGGGGCGGCAGCAGCTGATTAGGCTAGGGTTTTTTCGTTCTTTTTTTCTTTAATGTATTGGGCTATGTGTGTTTGGGTCAAAAGTTGTAATGGGTCTTAGTTTTGGGTAGGTTTGTTTAAATTGGGTTTTGTGTTTGGGTCAAAAGTTGTAAAATGGGTTTAGGTTTAGTGGGCTGGGTGAAATTGGGCTTGTACAGAGTTCGTTACTAAATGTTGTATTACTGTTATTAAAATTTTATTGTAACGATAAAAAATTGTTGCGGAGTCTTCGTATGTACTTTGGTTGTCTAAAGTACACACAACAACTTTACAAATTAAAAAATCGTTTTCAATTGTACATATTGCAACACTTTTGTCGTTTCCAAATATAATGTTTTTTTTATACCTTAATAACAATATTTCAATTACAAAATTTATTACGTAACAATAATATATTGGTCGTAAAAATATAACTAATAATAATGTAAATTTAGATACTAAATCTTTGATTGCAAAATTGCTTACGTAACAATCTATTAAACGCATATATTACACTAATTAATGGGGATGTGAAGTTGTTACCATTACAGGTGATGATGCCCAATGTTTGACCCTTTGTTAAGCTTGCACTGGAAAAGCATAACAATGGGTTTGTGGTTAGCCATCATTTACGCACATGATATAAAGTTGGTCTAAAATAGATAAATTTTAATATATTTTATATCCGCATTTATAGTTTCCAGGTTTGTTGTTGCTTTTGAAAACGTCCTAATTCAGAGATGACAATTGAAGATAGGCTCATGATATTGCATTTGAAAATTTGTTAGTTTACTTTACATGGAGCTTATGTAAGGCTTGGTCCATCCTCTAGCTTATATAAATGATTTATTTCGTGGGTGACATGATAGATAAAATACGTTAGCAAATAAAATATATATAAATATAAATATAAATAAATATTTATATATAAAATAAAATAAAAATAGAATAATTATATTTAAATTGTCAAATACGTAAATCAATCAAATATGGAAACGTTGGGGCCTGTTAATCATCGGTACTGGGAAAAATATTGGTCAAATGTCTTTCAAGATACAACATCACAATGACCAAAGCAGTAGCACCTCTGCAGCGATTAACGAACAAACGTTGCATTTTTTTATCATCGGAATGTTGGAAAATATGGAGAGAAAAAGAAGAATTTTGAGAGCAAAATAAATTCGGTTTGAGATAATATCAGTGTGAAAAAATTCTTCAGAATTCATAGCCTTTTATAGGCATTTAGTATGGTGAAATTTTGAAAATATCCACAAAATCTATGAGCCAACAAATCAATTTGATTAAAAATGAAATTAAATTAATTGGAATCAGATAAAATAAGATAAATATCTACCGAGAAAAAATAATTTTGTATTGAATTAAAATATATGCACTTAAATTACATAATCGAGGTCTAACTTTTGATGCACTAAGTGTCTCCGTTGCGAACAAGCATGATCAAAGATACAATATTCTTTTAACAAGTTCTAACAAATAGTAAAATACTCATTGAAGTAAAAAGAGATAATATACATATACAATATTTGATTAAAAAAAATTAGAAATCAAATTCTATTAACATTATAGATGCTTCAAAAAAAAAAAATACTGATTTGAGCTTCACTCTCTGTTCTGTTTTCCTCCGCTTCAATCTCTATTTGCAGCTACCCATATTAAATAAACAAGAAACTAACATATTGATGTAGTTGTGATTAAGGTTTTCAAATCTAGATCAGTGGTTGAATCAATCATATCAATTGATTTTTTATCTAATTTATTTGTCCAATTTAATTTAGGGTTTTTATATATGAAAGTTTTATATCAAAGTAATAGAAGTTTAGAGTTTTTATAGATTTTTTTATATTATATATATTAATTTATTTAAAATGTTGTCAAACTTAACTAATCATAGTTAGACACGTGTCATGTATTAGTAGAAATGGTTAACACCTATCTTAATTGTCTTATTTGTTCACCTTTGAAGAGTACATGGTCTCCATTAATTTGTTTTCATTAGAGAGGGAGTAATTTGCTCACTTGGAAAAAGTACAGGGACTTTAAGGGGCATTTACACAAAAAGAAGTTTGCATTACAATAATTGTTAGAAGCTAATGATAGCCATGAAATTTGTTTACATCTATGGGTTCTATTCATTTTTAATTCTGAAATTTCCTTCAGTTTTGGCTATTCTCAAATTGGGTTTTTTAATTTAAAAAATATATGAAATTTTCTATAAAGTAAATATTTTTATAATTTTATTATATCACTTCTAATTTTAATAATAATAATAATACAGTATTCATAGTAATATAGAAATGAAAATACAATTATATTCATAAAATATAGACACCATTGTAATTGTCACCAAAAACTTAAATTAGCAAAGCTGAAGCACATGATGACTGTGATTCCAACGCTCAATCGAAAAGTGCTACGCTCATTAACAAGAAACAGATATTGAGATTTTTATTTAATTATTTCTTAATGAGACTCCACATGTATCTATACATTCACACCTGCGTTTCATCTTCTTCCACTCTTTTCCTCTTGCAGTACCCAAACACTTTTTTGCCTTCATTTCAGTTTGAACCATCAATGGCCGAAGCAATTGCTTTCAACATCGCCGCAGAGCTCATTATTAAGTTGACCTCTCCTGCTCTCTCTCAAGTTGGACTCTGGTGGAATCTCAAACATGACCTTGACGACCTCAAAAGCATCGTCTCCACAATCAAAGCTGTGCTTCTTGACGCAGAAGAGAAATCGGTGACCGACAATCTCATCAAAGTTTGGCTTGAAGAGCTGAAAGATGTACTTTATGATGCCGACCACTTGCTCGATGATTTCTCTACTGAAGCTTTGCGGAAAGATCTATTGGGTGGGAACAAGATGACGAAAGAGGTACGCCTTTTCTTTTCAAGCTCAAACCAGTTTGCTTACGGTCTCAAAATGGCTCAAAAAATTAAGGCCATTAAAGCGAGATTAGCTTCAATTGAAAGGGAGGCCAACACTTTTTGCTTCATTCCGCGTGATCGTCCCGCGGAAACCTCTTTCATGACTAAAAAGAGGCAGGAAACACATTCTTTTGAGCGTGAAGATGAAATAATAGGGAGGGATAACGATAAAGCAGCTCTTCTAAAACTCATGTTAGAGTTTGAAAGTGAAGAGAATGTTTATATCATTCCAATTGTGGGGTTTGGGGGCTTAGGGAAGACTGCTTTGGTCCTACTTGTCTATAACGATGAAATGGTAAAAAGTCATTTTGAGTTGACGATGTTTGTGTGTGTTTCAAATGTTTTTGATGTGAAACTTATTGTAGCAAACATTATCAAATCTGTGACTAATCAAGCACCTGATCAAAATCTTGAAATGGATCAATTGCAAAAACAACTTCGGGATAAAATTGATGGGAAAAAATATTTGCTTATTTTGGATGACATTTGGAATGAAGACCCAGAACAGTGGTCTAGGCTAAAGAAGTTATTGATGGGTGGGAATAATGGGAGTAGGATAATAGTAACTACTCGATCTCTAAAAGTAGCGAAGATTACCAATAAATGTGAATCCCATGTCTTGAAACTAAAAGGCTTGTCTGATGATGATGCTTGGTCTTTGTTCAAAAAGATAGCATTTGAGCACCTTTGTGGAAGTAGGGAAACAAATTTTGAAAAGGTGTGGTGGGGTTCCCTTAGTCATAAAGACAATAGCTAGTACGTTATCTTTGAAAGAAACAGAAAATGAAAGGCATTCTTTCAAAGAATATGAATTTGCTAAAATATCACAAATTGAAGGAGATATTCTACACACACTTAAGTTGAGTTATGATCATCTCCCGTCCCATTTGAAGCATTGCTTTAATTATTGCCGATTGTATCCAAAAAATTATGAAATTAATGTACAAATACTTATTCAATTTTGGATAGCACAAGGTTTCGTAA
Source organism: Gossypium hirsutum (assembly GCF_007990345.1). Taxonomy (NCBI): domain Eukaryota; kingdom Viridiplantae; phylum Streptophyta; class Magnoliopsida; order Malvales; family Malvaceae; genus Gossypium; species Gossypium hirsutum. The sequence goes on from NC_053434.1 coordinate 122,629,086, forward strand.
AGCAATTAAATCCAAAGCAATCACTTGAAGAGGTTGGGTTTGGGTTTTTTAAGGAGTTAGCTGAAAAATGTTTCTTTCAAAAAAGTAAAAGGAAGAAACTTTCTGCAAGCTGAATGAATAGGAGGGACAGAGAGCAGTATTGTAGATTCAAATTTAAGTGTTGGTGAGATTGGTGAAAAATGTCGCCATATATCAATTAATGATTATTCATTAATTCCTTTTTTAAAAGGAAAGAAGTTGCGACCTTTGTTACAATTTTCAAACAAAAGCCATCAAAATAAGAGGGACAAAATTTTGGATTTTATAATTTCAAATTATAGATGCTTGCGTGTCTTAAAATTGGATGATTTTGATTTTAGTACAATTCCACTCTCCATTCATAAATTGAAACATTTGAGGTACCTTGATCTTTCCGACAATGAAGATCTTAAGATTCTCCCAAAGAGTATTTGCAAGATACAGAATTTGCAAGTGCTGAAACTTGACTGGTCTGATGGGCTTTTAAAATTCCCAAAGAAGATTGAAAAATTGGTGAATCTTACCCATCTTGCATGTCGTGGTTGTAATGGCTTAACTCATATGCCACGTGGAATAGGAAAGCTGAGTTCCCTTGAAACGTTAAGCATGTTTGTAGTGAATAAAGATGGTTCCAATGGCGGTGCAGATCTAAGTGAATTGAGTGGGCTTAACAACTTAAGGGGAGAGCTAAGAATAAGAAATTTGGGCTTCGTACAAAATGCAGAAGAGAAGTTTAAGGCTGCTAATTTGAAAGAGAAGCAACATTTGAGATATTTGATTTTAGAATGGGGCCTTTATAGCAATGATGATGACAAGTCACTAGAAGACCTCCAACCCCATCCTAATCTCAAGGAGCTCCGTATTGTAGGATGGAGTGGTGATGCCAAGTTTCCTAGTTGGCTTTCTTTGCTCACAAATCTAGTCGAGATTAGAATATGGTGGGGTAATTTCAAGCATCTCCCTTCCTTTGCTCAATTGCCTTGTCTTAAACATCTGTATATTTATGATTGTGCTGAGCTGGAGTATATGGATGATAATAGCCCAAAAGAAAGTCAAGGAAACACAGAACCATTCTTCTCGTCGCTTAAGGTTCCCTTTCTCTCGCACTGCCCCAATATGCAGAGTTGGTGGAGGACAACAGAAGCAATTGGTGACGATTCCAACGAGGACAGCACAACAGTTACAGGAACATCAGCCATGATATTTCCTTGTCTTTCCTATTTAGAAATTGAAAATTGCCCTTTGACTTCAATGCCGTTGTATCCTTCACTCGATCAAAAGCTAAAGTTGGTGAATACCAGTTCAAGGCCGTTAAAGCAGACCATGAAGATGAACATGAATGCTAAGACCCCTTCAAGTTCAACCTCTTCTCTTCCTCTCTCCAAATTGAGATATTTCCATGTATACAACATTGAGGGATTGGATACTCACACGCTAGATGGGTGCCTGCAACATCTAATAAATCTGCAAGGTCTTTCTCTTATTAATTTTCCCAATTTAACATCACTTCCGGATGAGATGCGTTGCCTAACCAATTTGCAACGGTTAAATATATATAGAGTTCCTCAGTTGGAGGAAAGGTGTGAGAAGGAAATTGGTGCCGATTGGTATAAGATTGCTCACATCCCTTCTGGTTGGTCTTTTCATTAATTTCCTTATTGAAATACTACTACTAGTACAATCCTTTATTAATCATTTTTCATAATATTTTTGCTAATTTGTGCAGTAACACATTGGCCTGGATATTTATTCTGAGAGGCATTTGACGACTTTAAGAAATTAGATGCAGAAAAAGAGGAGGTAATTACTTATTTGCTTTACATTTATAAATCATAATAATCTCACAATTTCAAATGACCTAATATAGCCCCGTAATTAAGCTTCTTCTCTTTCAGCATAGTCCAATGGAAGAGCCAAAAAACAGGACATGCATTCTTCATCAGCTGATCTGTCCATGGCATTGTAACCTACGCTCTCTATGGCTGGGAAAAATTCCCCAGTGTCGGCATCTTCCGGAGTGAGTTCAACATCTAACAAATCTGCAATTTCTTTATCTCTCTGATTTGCCCAATTTAAGATCGCTTCCAAGATGCCTTGCCTAACCAATTTGGAAATGTTAGATATAGAAAGAGTTCCTCAGTTGGAAGAAAGATGTCGGAAGGACATTGGCGCTGATTGGCATAAGATTGCTCACATCCCCAACATTAAAATATCTGGTTGTTATCAGGTTGGTCCGTCCTTGTTTTTTATTTATTTTTATGACCCTTTTTGTTCAAGAAATTTCTATTTATTTTTCAATCTTTCATAATATTTTGCTAATTTGTGCAGTAAGTCATTGGAGAGTAGTTTGGGGAGAGTAGTTTGTTGAAGATTGACACAAATTTTGTAGATCTATCCTGAATTTCTTTGTTGAAGAGTCCCTCTGATGATCTAATCCTAATTTTTGTTAGATTTTGGCTCTCTTCTTCGGCAGAGCATAGCATATATTACATGAAGCAGAGTTTATTTCATTGTACAAAGGAGAGGCTACCCCTTTTGAGTGTTGATTTTCAATTGCATAGTTAAAGTGAATTGGGAAAGAGTTTATTTCATTGTATAAAAGTGAGGTCACACCAAATGTTTTGAGGGGCTGGGCATAAATCATTTATTTGTACTATAAAATATACAGTGGATTTATTTCTGAACATGGTTCTGCAGATGTAGTCTTGATTGTGTTTTTTAAATTTACTTATGTATGTGTCAACTCAAGAAAAAAAAGTACATTTTTCTCTTTCTGATATTCCAAATAATGTTACAACACAAAAAAACACAACTAATTATCAAGCAATTTTATGTACATTATGTGGACTATGATTTAATGAAAGAGCTTCACGCAAGAACCATTGAGCGATTTCAAGATTGAGTTCTACTAACTTGAAGACATTGCAAGATTGAAACTATAAATGCAAATATAGAATATGTTTAGTATATCACTGTTCATATATAAATAATGAATCATTTTATCAACCTCAACCTCATCACCAAATATTCTGAACCAACTTCCTTTTTTCCTGTTTGGACCTTCAATAACAAATTTTTAGGAAGAGAAGAGATTGAGCTTGATGGTGTTGTACTAGCGATGTTGATCTTATTTTTCTTATAACATTGGTTTTTTTTTCCCTTCGACATCAAGATAATGAGTGTTTTTATTTGGTTCAAATTTTAATAGGGAATTCAAATTGTCTTTTTGTTGTGTCTGGTAAGTCCTTTGATTTAACTCTCAAAATTTTCCCAATAGAATTGTCAATATATCATAATAAATTTTTGGAAGGGATTAGACGTATCCTTGGATAAACAAAATATGAAGTTATGATCAATCTTTTTTAGTTAGGTACGATCAATTATTTTTAAAATAATCTCTTATAAAAATAACTTCGAAATTCTTTTAAAAGATAATTTTAGGCTTGTATTATAAACTAGAGAAAAGTAGTTTAAATTGGGTAGTCGACTATGTACTATAAAGATATAATAAGTACATATGATGTTTAAAATTGGTAACTTATTAATTACATATTGTTTTAAATTGAGTTATAGTGTAAATTTGTCACCATACTATAAGTGGATATCAAAATTTGTCATTATATTTTGTTTTGATTGATGTTAGCCATTATACATTAAGAATATGGATAAATTTACCATTCAACTTTTATGTGTTTGAAATTAACCACTAAACTCTGTATTTTAATTAATTTTGCCATCAACATTGATTTTTTAAAATTAAAATTTACCATTAGTTATTGATTTTATTGATTTAAAAACAAAATTTAATGGAAAATTTTTACTTTAATAGTAACATTAAGGTACTTTATAAAATTATTAAAAGTATATAAATTAACTGAAAATTTTTATTTAATGGAAAGAAACCTTGAAAATTTTTACAAAATATAAAAAAGTATATTTTAATTTTTTATGAATAACAATTTTTGTTAATATTGAATATTATGTTAATTAATTATTTTAAATTATTTAACATTGAGGTACCTTGATTTTTTGGTGGAGTGGCAAAATATTTATGTTTAATTTTTTTTAAAATATTTAAAATTTCAATTGATATCAAACTCTACACACCAATTGAAAATAAGAGGCAAAAGCTATAATTAGGTGAGCATGGTTTGAATATTAATATTAGTGGCATCCAAAATTGAAAAGTCTGCACAACCTTTCCTTTCTTTAGTCATTGCATCATGTACTATATTTATGAAGGAAGACCCTCACTTAATTAAGTCTTGTGTATCTGTTGACTAGAAAATTGCATCTTATATGTGAACGGGAAACTGTCATTCTAAACTATCTTCTACATATTCTATTCACACTTTAGGCTTAGGACTTAGGAGTACCTTCGATCGATGCTCATACATATTCTTTTTTCTTCATATCTTGAAAAGTCAAGAAACATGTATTGAAAACTGCCCAAAATTTATGAAGGAAGACCCTCAATTAAGTCTTCTGTATTTGTGAATGGGAAACTGTCATTCTAAACTATCTTCTAAATATTGTATTCAGGCTTTAGGCTTAGGAGTACCTTCGATGCTCATATTTCTTCTTTCTTCTTCATATCTTGAAAAGTCTGCCCAATTTTTTCTTCTTTATTCATTGCATCCTCAAGAAACATATATTGAAAACTGCTCAAAATTTATGAACAAAGACCCTCCCTTAATTATGTCTTTTTTCATTTTTATTAATTTATGTTTTTATATCATCAAAATTAATCTTGAGTGGTAAAATTTAATTAAAAAATAAAATTTGGTTGCAAAATTAACTCACATAAGAGTTGAATGACAAATTTACTCATATTTTCAAAATATAATGGTGAATATCAATGAAAATAAAGTATAGTGGCAAATTTCAATATCCACCTATTGTATGATGGTAAATTTGCACTTCAACACACAAAAATTTTTAAGTTTATAATAATTAAGACTAAATTGAAAGAATGTATAAAGTTAATGGCTAATTTGTTGAATTTTTAAAAATTAGAACCAAGCTAATAGAATTCATAAATATTAAAAAGCTAAATTTATTATTATGTGATAAAAAGAAAAAGTCCCGTTAGTATTCTATATGAAAGGATTGTATGAAACAGTGAAGCCACGTCATCATCTGTATCCCTTTCCAATAGTTTTATGCCACATCAGTATTCTTATCCTGAATTTCAGTATTTTAATTAAGATTTGATTTTTTTCAGGATAAAATCCTGAAATTCAGGATAAGAATACTGATGTAGTATAAAACTATTGGAAAGTGATACAGATGAGGTGGCGTCACTGCTTCATATAATCTTTTCTCGTATTCTATTACTGATTTATAAAAAAGTGACCAAAATATTGAATGTTAATAATGTTAGCGATTAAATACAATGGGACCATTTCCCACCAATTCTCATCAACCAACTTTAGCTCCATTGAGATATTTGTGTCAAACATTAAATACGATGGGACCATTTCCCATGGTAACATTTATAAATATACTTATAGTCTCTGCATTTATGGATTCACATCCGTGTTTCATCTTGTTCGAATCATTTTCATTTTCTTCTCTTGCAGCAATCAAACACTTTTTGCCTTGATTTCAGTTTGAACCAACAATGGCCGAAGCAATTGCTTTCGACATTGCTGCAGAGCTCATTATTAAGTTGAGCTCTCGTGTTCTCTCTCAAATTTGGTTGTGGTGGAATCTCAAAGACGACCTCGACGACCTCAAAAGCACCATCTCCTCAATCAAAGCTGTGCTTCTTGACGTTGAAGAGCGATCCGTGACCAGCCATCTCGTCAAATATTGGCTTGAAAAGCTGAAAGATGTACTTTATGATGCTGACGACTTGCTCGATGATTTCTCTACCGAAACTTTGCGGAAAGATCTAATGGCTGGGAACAAGCTGATGAAAGAGGTACGCCTTTTCTTTTCAAGCTCAAATCACTTTGCTTACGGTCTCAAAATGGGTCAGAAAATTAAGGCCATTAAGGCGAGGTTAGCTTCAATTGAAAGTGAGGCCAACACTTTTGGCTGCATGGTGCGTGACCGCCTAGTGGAAACCTCTTTCATGATTAAAAAGAGACAGCAAACACACTCTTTTGTGAGTAAAGATAAAATAATAGGGAGGGATGATGATAAAGCGGCTCTTCTAAAACTCATGTTAGAGTTTGAAAGTGAAGAGAACGTTTACATCATTCCAGTTGTGGAGTTTGGAAGGTTAGGGAAGACTGCATTGGCGCAGTTTGTTTATAATGATAAAATGGTCTATGATTATTTTCAATTGAGGATGTGGGTGTGTGTTTCAGATGTTTTTGATGTCAAATTAATTTTAGAAAACATTATTAAATCTATAACTGGCCAAGTACCAGATCAAAATCTCGAAATTGACCAATTGCAAAAACAACTTCGAGATAAAATTGGTGGAAAAAAATATTTGCTTGTTTTGGATGACATTTAGAATGAAGAGAGGGAAGAATGGGTTAGTTTAAAAGAGTTATTGGTAGGTGGGGCTAAAGGAAGTAGGATAATAGTAACTACTCGCTCTTTTAAGGTAGTCAAGATCACTAGTAAATGTCAGCCACATGTTCTAAAAGGCTTGTCTGATGACGATGCTTGGTCTTTGTTCAAAGAAATAGCATTTGAGCAAAGATATGCAGACTCAACAAATTCAGCCTTTGTGGAAATAGGAAAACAGATTTTGGAAAGGTGTAGTGAGGTTCCCTTAGTCATAAGGACGATAGCAAGTACATTATCTTACAAAGAAACTGAAGAGGAGTGGCATTCTTTTAGAGATAATGAACTTGTTAGAATACCTCAAAACGAAGGTAAAATTCTAACTACACTTAAGTTAAGCTATGATCATCTCCCATCCCATTTGAAGCATTGCTTTGCCTATTGCCGACTTTATCCAAAAGATCTTGTGATTGATGTGCTAACACTTGTTCAGTTTTGGATTGCACAAGGTTTCGTAAAGCAATTGAATCAAAGTCAATCTCTTGAGGAGATCGGGTTTGGATATTTTAAAGATTTAGTTGAAAGAAGTTTTTTGCAAGAGGTAGAAGGAATATATCGGATGAAAGGACTATACTGGGTGAAAGAACAAGCATGTAAAATGCATGATTTAATGCATGATCTAGCTGAAACAGTAGCAGGGATGGAGAGTAGCATTGTAGATTCAAATAAAATTGCAAGTAATGTTGGTAAAAAATGTTGTCATTGTTGGGAAGAAACCGAACAACCGAAACAAAGCGAAAGCACAATCAATGTTCTTTCTTTCCCTATAACTCCTGTAAAAAATTATGGCAAGCACAATAGCACAAAATATGTTCTCTAGGAATCTTAATCAACCATAAATCAACTAATACAACGACGACAAAAATAAATAGAGACACCGGTATTTTACGTGAAAACCCCTCTAAATCAAGAGTAAAAACCACGGGACTTTAGAGTCCGATCAAGAGCTCCACTATCATCAAATGTTCAACTACAAGATCACAATATCAAGCCTACAACAAGCATTCAACTCCAACAAGGCTAACAATATGTAATCTTTAGCAAAAGAGAGAAAAAAGAGAGAACATCACCAAAAATGCAACTACTGAAAAATGGGTATTTCTGACGCTACAAGACTCGGATGAAAAATCTGACCGTACAAAGTCAAGAACACTTTATCGCCTAGCTGCTGTCCAAAAATCAGCCCAATCGAACCACGGATGGGCCTTTGATCGAAGAGTTGATCACTGCTGCACCAAACATTAAAAACTGAAATTTCTCTTCTCTCTTTTCTCTCTGTTTTAATTTGAGATTTTTTTTTGGCTCTCACACTTTCTGGCCACACCACCCGTAAAAGCCAAAATGAATGGCTCTTTTTTTTTTTTGACAAATCTAAGAAGACAGACACTAAATATATGACAGAAAATATGGGTTTCCTATATAGTGGGACCCACACCTAACAAATCTCCCCCTCCAACTATGTGGGGAATGCCTCCATGCCGGAGGTCAAACAACATGCTTCAAACTTTCCTCTTGGTAAGGCCTTCGTCAACATATCAGTACCATTATCATTAGTGTGTATCTTTTCAAGCTCTAATAGTTTAGCTTCAAGAACATCTCGTATCCAATGGTACCTCACATCAATATGCTTAGATCTAGCATGAAAAGTTGAGTTCTTACCAAGATGAATAGCACTCTGGCTATCACAGTACAGGACATACTTCTCCTGAGTAAAACCAAGCTCATGCACAAACTTCTTCATCCAAAGCATCTCCTTACATGCTTTGTTTGCTGCAATGAACTCTGATTCGGTGGTGGACAATGCAACACACTTTTGCAGTCTCGATTGCCATGCCACAGCTCCCCCTGCATAAGTGATTAAGTAACTTGAAGTAGATCTTCTCGAGTCAATGTTCCGGCATGTCTGAATCTGTATACCTAACAAGAACAGGTTTCTCATTGCCTAAACAAAGTTTCATGTTGGAAGTGCCACGAAGATATCTCATAATCCACTTCACTGCATTCCAATGCTCTCTGCCTGGATTAGAAAGAAACCGACTAACTGTACCAACGGCATAAGCCAAGTCTGGTCTCGTGCAAACCATTGCGTACATCAAACTACCCACGGCTGAAGAATAAGGAATTTTCTGCATCTCTTCCTTCTCCTTTTCTGTGGAAGGACTATGCTTAACACTCAATCTAAAGTGCATAGCAAAGGGAGTATTCACCGCTTTAGCTTTGTCCATACTAAACCTTTGAAGTACTTTCTCAATGTACCTCTCTTGTGATAACCATAATTTCTTGGCCTTTCTATCACGTGTCAATCTTATGCCAAGAATTTGCTTTGCTGGCCCCAAATCCTTCATTGCAAAGGATTTACTCAACTCTTGTTTCAACTTCTCAATTCTAAAAGCATTCTGACCAACAATAAGCATATCATCAACATAGAGTAAAAGAATAATAAAATCATCACCAAAGAATCTCTTAACAAACACACAATGATCAGAAGTAGTCTTCTCATAGTCTTGCTCCCCCATAACAGACTCAAACTTCTTGTACCATTGCCTTGGAGCTTGCTTCAAACCATACAAGCTCTTCTTCAATCTGCACACATAGTCCTCTTTCCCTTGTGCAACAAAACTCTCTGGCTGCTCCATGTAAAGCTCTTCTTCCAAGTCACCATGAAGAAAAGCAGTTTTCACATCCATTTGTTTAACCTCTAAGTCATAACAAGCTGCCAAACTCAGTATAGTTCTGATAGAGGACATCTTCACAACCGGAGAAAATATTTCTTCAAAATCAACCCCCTTTTTCTAAGTATAAACCTAGACGACCAATCTAGCTTTGTATCGTGGAGATGAAGACTTCTCTTCTTGCTTCAACCTGTAAACCCACCTATTCTTCAAAGCTCTTTTGCCCTTAGGCAGTTTCACCAATTCAAAAGTATGGTTCTCATGCAAGGATTGAAGTTCGTCTTTCATCTCTTCAACCCACTGATCTTTGCATTCACTCTCCATAGCCTCTTCATAACATTCAGGTTCTCCCCCGTCAGTCAAAAGAACATATTCATCAGGAGAATACCTGACAGAAGATCGTCGATCTCTGGAATACCTTCGAAGTGGAACTGCTGGTGGAGCTATAGGTGCTTGTTGTTGATCATTCATAACATCATCCATGGGAGTATCAAAGTCACCTATATTCTGATGGTCATCACTAACATCACCATGCACATTATCCTGGATAGGATCTGGTGAAGAGTCTAGGGGAACTGGATTCACATCGATCAAGTCACCACTACCTTGTGAATCTACTTTCTCCGTCTTATCAATGTCATCAATAGTCTGATCCTCAATGAAGACAACATCTCTACTTCTTACGAGTTTCTTCTGAACTGGATCATAGAGTCTATAACCAAACTCACCATCTAGACCATAACCAATAAAAATGCATTGTCGAGCCTTGGCATCCAACTTGGATCTTTCATCCTTTGGAACATGAACAAATGCTTTACAACCGAACACACGTAGGTGATCATATGACACGTCTTTACCAAACCAAACTCTATCTGGCACATCACCTTTCAAAGGAACACTAGGAGATAGATTTATCACATGTGTCACTGTATTCAAAGCTTCAGCCTAAAACGATCTTGGCAACTTTGCATCTGACAACAAACATCTGACTCTCTCAATCAATGTTCGGTTCATTCTTTCAGCTAACCCATTTAACTGTGGAGTCTTTGGTGGTGTTCTCTGATGTCTAATTCCCTGTCGCAGACAATACTCATGAAACGACCCTGTGTACTCGCCACCATTATCAGTACGAATGCACTTCAACTTCTTCCTTGTTTCCCTTTCAACTGATGCTTGAAACTGTTTAAACACCTCAAAGACTTGATTTTTATACTTCAAAGTGTAAACCCATAGCTTTCTTGAACAATCATCAATGAAAGTCACAAAGTAAAGTGCACCACCATGTGATCTTAATTTTATCGGACCACAAATATCTGAATGGACCAACTCTAGCAATTCTGATTTTCTATGAGGAGGATGGCTTCTAAATGAAATTCTTCTCTGTTTTCCTGCTAGACAATGAGCACAATTCTTCAGTGTAGCATTTTTTAAACCCGAAAGTTGATTCTTCTTCGCTAAACAGTTAAGCCCCTTCTCACTCATGTGACTAAGTCGTTTATGCCACAACTCAGTTGAGCTATCATTCACTGTCACATTCACCATTTCTCGAGAAGTCAAAGCTTGCATCAAGTACAAATTTGAGCTCTTCTTTCCTCGAGCCACAACTAATGAGCCTTTAGTCAGCTTCCACTGCCCCTCACTGAAGGCGTTACAGAATCCCTCATCATCAAGCTTTCCTGCAGAAATCAAATTCAAACGGATATCCGGTGCATGTCTGACATCCTTGAGAGTTAACTTTGTTCCATTGTTACTCACCAAGCTAACATCTCCCATACCAATAACTGAAACCAAACCGTCATTACCCATCTTCAATACCCCAAAATCACCAGGAGTATAAGATGTGAAGAATTCCTTCCTCGACGTGACATGAAGTGATGCACCAGTATCAATCACCCAACTAGTCTCGTCGCATGCTAGGTTGACCAAATTCTCGTCACAAATAACTAACAGATCTTCACGAGTAACAGTAGCAACACGCTCGGATTTTCCATCGTCATTCCGATCGTGTTTATCACCACCACATTTGTTCTCTTTCTTCCACTTGAAGCAATATTTCTTGATATGACCTTTCTTACCACAATGATGACACTCAAGATTCTTGTATCTCGATCTTGACTTGCTTCGGCTTTTATCTCTACCTTTTCCATCTTTGTCTCTATTTCTCCCATGTTCTCGATAACCAACACCTCGAACTGTGATGTAGAACCCTGAGATCTTCTTCTAACCTCTTCATTCAACACACCACTCTTAGCCAAATCCAAAGTAATAATACCCTGTGGGGCAGAATTAATGAGCGAGACCCGAAAGGTCTCCCAAGAGTCTGGTAAAGTAGCAAGCAACCAAAGCCCTAAAATCTCGTCATCAAATTTGACACCCATACCAAGCAATTGATTCATCACACTCTGAAATTCACTAACGTGGTCAGCTATAGACATTCCTTCTTTGTATTTCAACGCCATCATTTTCTTCAGCAAAAACAACTTGTTATTGCCCGGCCTCGAAGCATACAAGCTTTCAAGCTTCTCCCACAATGTTCGAGCATGTGTCTCCTGATCAATGTGGTTGTAAACATTTTCTTCAACAAATTGCCGAATAAAGCCACACACTTGTTGATGCTCAAATTCCCATTCTTCATCACTTTTCGAATCGGGTTTTTGAGTAGTAAAGACCGGAAGATGCAAAGCCTTCACAAACAACAAATCCTTCATTTTATTCCGCCAAAGTTGATAATTTGTGCCATTCAACATAATCATCTTGCTCGTATTAATTTCCATAATTATCTGACACAATAACCAAGCTCTGATACCAGTTTGTTGGGAAGAAACCGAACAACCGAAATAAAGCGAAATCACAATCGATGTTCTTTCTCTCCCTATAACTCCTGTCAAAAATTATGGCAAGCACAATAGCACAAAATATGTTCTCTAGAAACCTTAATCAACCATAAATCAACTAATGCAACGACGACAAAAATAAATAGAGACACCAGTATTTTACGTGAAAATCCCTCTAAATCAAGGGTAAAAACCACGGGACTTTAGAGTCCGATCAAGAGCTCCACTATCATCAAATGTTCAACTACAAGATCACAATATCAAGCCTACATCAAGCATTCAACTCCAACAAGGCTAACAATATGTAATCTTTAGCAAAAGAGAGAAAAAAAGAGAGAACATCACCAAAAATGCAGCTACTGAAAAATGGGTATTTCCGACGCTATAAGACTCGGATGAAAAATCCGACCGTACAAAGTCAAGAACACCTTATCGCCTTGCTGCTGTCCAAAAATCAGCCCAATCGAACCACGGATGGACCTTTGATCGAAGAGTTGATCACTGTTGCACCAAACATTAAAATTTGAAATTTCTCTTCTCTCTTTTCTCTCTGTTTTAATTTGAATTTTTTTTTTTTGGCTCTCACACTTTCTGGCCACACCACCCGTAAAAGCCAAAATGAATGGTTCTTTTTTTTTTGACAAATCTAAGAAGACAAAGACATTAAATATGTGGCAGAAAATATGGGTTTCCCACATAGTGGGACCCACACCTAACAGTCACATATCAATTAAACCTTTATTAATTCCTTTGTTTAAAGGAAAGAAGTTGCGAACCTTATTACACTTTCCAAGCATGAAAGCTCAAAATTTGGGTGATGAAACTTGGAATTTGATAATTGCAAATTGTAGATGCTTGCGTGCATTAGAATTGAATGCTTTAAATCTTAAGACGATTCCACGCTCCATTTACAAGTTGAAGCATTTGAGGTACCTTGATCTTACAAACAATCATGGTCTTAAGATTCTTCCAAAGAGTATTTGCAAGATACAGAATTTGCTAGTGCTGAAACTTGATGGGTGTTTTCAGCTTGAAGAATTGCCAAAGAAGATTGAAAATTTGGTGAATCTTACCCATCTTGCGTATCGCGGTTGTTTTGGCTTAACTCATATGCCACGAGGAATAGGGAAGCTGACTTCCCTTGAGACGTTAAGCAGGTTTGTAGTGGATAAAGATGGCTCACATGACGGTGCAGATCTAAGTGAATTGAGTGGGCTTAACAACTTGAGGGAAAAGCTAAAAATAATAAATCTAGGATTTGTGAAAAATGCCAAAGAGAAGTTTAGGGCTGCTAATTTGAAAGAGAAGCAACATTTGGTGTCATTGGTTTTAAAATGGAATGGTGGCAATGATGATGATGACAAGTCACTTGAAGACCTCCAGCCCCACCCTAATCTCAAGGAGCTCTGTATTCGAGGATGGAGGGGTGATGCCAAGTTTCCAAGTTGGCTTTCTTTGCTCACAAAACTCGTTGATATTACCATAGGGTGTCCCAGTAATTTCAAACATCTCCCATCCTTTGCTAAATTGCCTTGTCTTCAACAGCTGAAGATATCTAATTTAACTGAGCTCGAATGCATGGATGATAATGGCCCCAATGGAAGACAAGGAATCACAGAACCATTCTTCCCGTCGCTTAAGGTTCTCTGTCTCGAGTACTGCCAAAATATGAAGAGCTGGTGGAGGACAACAGAAGCAATTGGTGATGATTCCAACGAGGACGACATGACAGTTATGGGAACATGGACAAAAGCATTTCCTTGTCTTTCCTCTTTAGAAATTGAAAATTGCCCTTTGACTTCAATGCCGTTGTATCCTTTACTCGATGATAAGCTAAAGTTGGTGAATACCAGTTCAAGGCCGTTAAAGCAGACCATGAAGATGAACATCACTAGCAGGACCCCATCAAGTTCAACCTCTTCTCTTCCTCTCTCCAAATTGAAATCTTTCCATGTAGAGAATATTGAGGGACTGGACACTCGCATACTAGATAAGTGGCTTCAACATCAAACAAATCGGCGATGTCTTTCTCTCTTTGATTTGCCCAATTTAACATCGCTTCCGGACAAGATGCGTTGCCTAACCAATTTGCAAATGTTACATATACAAGAAATTCCCCAGTTGAAGGAAAGATGTCGGAAGGAAATTGGCACTGATTGGCATAAGATTGCTCACAACCCGGACATTCGGTTGTAATCAGGTTGGTCCATCCTTTTCAAGAAAAATTTCAGTGGTATATTTGCACATTTGAAACTGCAGCTTATACTATGATCACTAAAATAGTTACAGGAGCAGCACCGATAAAGATTGAGAGGTAATTCATACACTCAATTATTTTCTTATATTTTTCTATTTGATTCAATAAAAGGAAATTGCTTAATTTAGATCAAGTGTGAAGTACTTTCAATTCAGGGGCATATAATAATAATCTTAGTTCAAATTTGATGCAGGCCATGCTTTTGCCCTATGAAATAATTGGTCACCTTTTTTATGTTTCGTTTGAGAAAAGCCAAGGGGAAAAGAGTTAGCTTTGTCTCCATGTACACCATTGCAAGGTGGTATGTCTGCGCTTGTTTTCCAGACTTATTAGATTTGTATTGTGGGAAAAAAAAATAAGCATCACTGATTATTCACTATTATCATATGTTATGTTTTCAGGAAACAACCTTTAAAGGTACCCAAATGGACATTAATTAATGTGGAGAGGCCTAAAAAGCTTGCATGCTACCCTTCACAAACGTTGTACTTCATGCTCCGCTTTCTTCATTTTGCAAAATTAAGCACTAATTTTATCAATCATATGTATTTTCAGTTTTATGTTTTTTCTTAAAAATTTGTCCTATTTTCTCTTAATTTTTGTTAGTTTTGTCCTATTTACTCAAAAATTAACTTATTAATACATAGTAAAACTCAATCAACTTTATCATTAAACAAAAATTTTGATTTAAAATATTTAAAAAGTAAATGCATAATAAATAATTGATAGTAGTATGTTGTGGCCTTGAAAAGTGGGATTTTACAATCAGGTGTTCAATAGTAGTATTCCCCATAGAAAGAAAAAAAAAAGCAAAAGAATCCCAAATAAAATTCCCATTTCAGATGTTAATTAATAAGCTGCTTTATGTTGAAAGATGTTGAAATGATGAAGAAAAATCTGAAGAGTTAGTTAAAGGAAATCACTGAAGCCAACAATGTGGTGTAACCATGAACAACAGTTGCAATCAGTCCTGACCTTGTAATATTATAATTTAAGATTTTTTATAATATTATATATTTTTTAAACATTTTGAAATTTTAAGGATTTTTGTTCCCATTATTGCAAAAATTTAAATTAATTCCCAAAATATGTAATGCTTGTGATTATTTTTGAAATATGTAGTTTTACCAAGTTGGGTATTGAGATTAGTGTAAAAATTTAAATACTATATTTTTCGATTTCTTTCCAGATTAGGGAGGAAAGGCAAAAGATTGACAAATATGACTTCAAACCACAACACCAATGGTGTCTAAGTCCTTTTTTTTTTTTACTTATTCAGTGTAGTGTGCAATTTGATATATGAACTTTGATTCGGAGCAATTAGATAAAATAAAATTTTGATTGTATTTCAAATCTATACATGAAATTTTAATTTTAATTCAATCGTATACATTTACAGAAATAAAGCCATCAATCTATTTTCATATTGGATAAGTATAATTATTTATATATACAATACGTACATGTAAAATGATAGTATATAAATAATGATGTTAGCCGTTTGTGAAAATTAAATCACATTAAAATTTCATTTATAGAATTGCACATCAGACCAAAATTCTTGTATAATTTTAAATTTTATTCACATTTATTTCTTTCCTTTCTTTTACTTTTACATATATATATTATAACATAATTTAGTTTAAACTAATGTCTAGTTTGTGCACCGACATTTACATGTGCTGATTAACATGTTTTGTTGATTCATTAAGTGTACAAGTTACTCCTTTTGTAAGTTTCAACAAGTGTAGTGGTAGTAGTTAAGTATTTGATAAATCTTTTTGGTTAAAAGTTGCAAGGGTTTGGCTGAATGAATGATGAGAAACATTCAAGAACTTTCTTCCTTTGTTCTTTTCTGTTTTTTTCTCGTTTGAAACACTAGTAGAACGCCTCCAAGAGCCTGTCAATAGCATAGATACCACCTAAGATAGTAATCAGTTGACTGTTGACATATATATTACAACTCTTAAAATACACTATTTATATAATCAAATCAATTGGAAATTCAAAAGAATTTTATGACATATATTACCATTTTTGTTTTGATGGAATATTTTGACAGATTAACAAATCGTAGCAGAAAGCATGCTCTCTGCTTCTTGTAGTGTAAATAACCAAAATTAAGAGAAAACATAAATGAACATATATGTAAATACTTCAAACTGGTTAGGCAACGCATTTCGTCCAGAAGCGATGTTAAATTGGGCAAATCAAAGAGATGAAGACCTTGCAGATTTGTTAGCTGTTGACACGACGCAATATTCTCCAGCTTCTGGTATGATCTTGGAATATTTGGATTTCAGCTGCTGATAGCTTCAGCTCCTTGCAGTCCATTGCTTCAAACTCTTCAAGGAAAGTGAGATGTTGGAGCACAGGAAAGAGTGACCTCAATCCACTGCAATTAATAATCTTTAATCTTTTCAATTGAACAAGATGTTGAAGTCCAAGGGGGAGAGACACCATCTGTGGAAAATTTGCAATCTCCAAATAAGAGAGATTCTTAAGGGCTTCCCATTGCATGCCCTCTAAATCAACCTCCTTGAAATCTTTTATTCTTAATTTTTTGAGGCCAGTGAAAAGTTGCAAGGACTCATCTAGCATGTGAGTGTCCAATCCCTCAATCTTGGCTACATGGAAACCTTTCAATTTGGAGAGAGGAAGAGAAGGGGTTGAAGTTGATCGTGATATACTGGTGATGTTCATCTTGATGGTCTGCTTTAACGGCCTTGAACTGGTATTCGCCAACAACAGATCTTCATCCAGTGATGGATACAGTGGCATCAAAGTCAAAGGGCAATTTTGAATTATTAAAGAGGAAAGACAAGGAAATGCCATGGTTGATGTTCCCATAACTGTTGTGTCGTCCTCGTTGAATCATCAATCGACCTTTTCCGCCACCAACTCTTCATATTTGGGCAATTATGGAGGCGAAGATACTTGAGCGATGGGAAGAATGATTCTGATTCTCCTTGACTTCCTTTTGGGCCATTATCATCCATGCACTCCAGCTCAGTTAAATCAAATATCTTCAGCTGTTGAAGAAAAGGAAATTGAGCAAAAGATGGGAGATGTTTGAATTTACTAGGACCATATATGGAAATATCGACGAGATTTGTGAGCAAAGAAATCCAACTTGGAAACTTGGCATCACCCCTCCATCCTCGAATACAGAGCTCCTTGAGATTAGGATGGGGCTGGAGGTCTTCAAGTGACTTGTCATCATCATCGTTATCACCATTCCATTCTAAAACCAACAATCTCAAACGTTGCTTCTCTTTCAAATTAGCAGCCTTAAACTTCTCTTTTGCATTTTGTACGAATCCCAAATTTTTTATTGTTAGGTCTTCCCTTAAATTGTTAAGCGCACTCAATTCACTTAGATCTGCACCGCCGTGGGACCCATCTTTATCCACTACAAACATGCTTAACGTTTCAAGGGAACTCAGCTTTCCTATTCCACGTGGCATATGAGTTAAATCACTACAACCACGACACGCAAGATGGGTAAGATTCACCAATTTTTCTATCTTCTTTGGCAATTCTTGAAGCCGAGAACAGCAGTCAAGTTTCAGCGCTAGCAAATTCTGAATCTTGCAAATACTATGTGGGAGAATCTTAAGAGAGAAATTGGAAGAAAGATCAAGATACCTCAAATGTTTCAACTTGTAAATGGAGTGTGGAACCGTTTTAAAATTTACTAAATCTAATTTCAATACACGCAAGTATTTACAATTTGCAATTATCAAATCCCAAATTTCATTCCTGAAATTTTGAGGTGTACAGTGTGAAAAATGTAACAAGGTTCGTAACTTTTTTTCCTTAAGTAAATGTATTAATGAAGGATTAATTGATACGTGGCGACATTTTTCACCAGCCTTACTTGCAATTTTATTTGAATCTACAATACTACTCTCAGTCCCTGCTACTGATTCAGCTAGATCATGCATTAGATCATGCATTTTACATGTTAGTCCTTCCCCTGGATATCGATCATGCATTAAATCATGCATTTTACATCTTAATCCTTCCCTCGGATATCTTTTTCCTACCTCTTGAAACAAACTTCTCTCAACTAAATCTTTAAAATACCCAAACCCGATCTCCTGAAAAGATTGACTTGGATTCAATTGTTTTATGAAACCTTGTGCAATCCAAAATTGAATAAGAGTCTTTACATGAATTTGATGATCTTTTGGATACAGTCGGCAATAAGCAAAACAATGCTTCAAATGGGAAGGGAGATTATCATAGCTCAACTTAAGTGTAGATAGAATTTTACCATCATTCTGCGATATTGTAACAAGTTCATTATCTTTGAAAGAAGACCACTCCTTTTCAGTTTCTTTGTAAGATAATGTACTTGCTATTGCCTTTATGACTAAGGGAACCCCACTACACCTTTCCAAAATCTGTTTTCCTATTTCCACAAAGGCTGAATTTGTTAAGTCTGAATATCTTTGCTCAAATGCTATTTCTTTGAACAAAGACCAAGCATCGTCATCAGACAAGCCTTTTAGAACATGAGGCTGACATTTACTAGTGACCTTGGCTACCTTAAAAGAGCGAGTAGTTACTATTATCCTACTTCCTTTAGCCCCTCCTACCAATAACTCTTTTAAACTAACCCATTCTTCCCTCTCTTCATTCCAAATGTCATCCAACACAAGCAAAAATTTTTTTCCACCAATTTTATCTCAAAGTTGTTTTTGCAATTGGTCCATTTCGAGATTTTGATCTGGTGCTTGGCCAGTTATAGATTTGATAATGTTTTCTACAATTATTTTGACATCAAAAACATCTGAAACACAAACCCACATCCTCAATTCAAAATAATCATAGACCATTTTATCATTATAAACAAATTGCGCTAAAGCAGTCTTCCCTAACCCTCCAAACCCCACAATTGGAATGCTGTAAACATTCTCTTCACTTTCAAACTCTAACACGAGTTTTAGAAGAGCCGCTTTATCATCTTCCCTCCCTATTATTTTATCTTTAAAAGAGTGCGTTTTCTGCCTCTTTTTAGTCATGAAAGAGGTTTCCACAGGGCGGTCACGCACCGTGAAGCCAAAAGTGTTGGCCTCACTTCCAATTGAAGCTAATCTGGCCTTAATAGCCTTAATTTTCAGGCCCATTTTGAGACCGTAAGCAAAATGATTTGAGCTTGAGAAGAAAAGGCGTACCTCTTTCATCAGCTTGTTCCCACCCATTAGATCATTCCGCAAAGCTTCGGTAGAGAAATCATCAAGCAAGTCATCGGCATCATAAAGTACATCTTTCAGCTCTTCAAGCCAAACTTTGACGAGATTGTTGGTCACCGATTTCTCTTCTGCGTCAAGAAGCACAGCTTTGATTGTGGAGACGGTGCGTTTGAGATCATTGAGGTCATCTTTGAGATTCCACCACAGTCCAATTTGAGAGAAAGCACGAGAGCTCAACTTAATAACGAGCTCTGCGGCGATGTCAGAAGCAATTGCTTCGGCCATTGTTGGTTCAAACTGAAATCAAGGAAAAAAGTGTTTGATTACTGGAAGAGGATGAGAAATGATTGGAACAAGATGAAACATACATGTAGAGTGTATGGTATTTTAAAGAAGTGACCCACCACCCACCAAGTAATATAATTAAATAAAAAGTTACTGGTTTTATATTAAAAACTTAATTAATTAAGGGACACTCTTTATTTATAATTCTTCTTGTAGCATACGACATGGCCACATGGATTCAGCAGATGGCACACAAAGTCATAAAATTTGGCACAAATTTCTCAGAAGGCTCATCATTTTTGTTAAAATTGTTGAAATAGGTGAAATGTGTTTAGTAGCATTTGATTTATTATTAACACATATTTGTTTATGGTAAGTGGGGTTCATCATTTTCGTTTATATATTACTATTAACACTACATATTATTATCACTTGAACTTTATTATTGTTAATTTATGAGTTGTTATGGTGAGATATTTTTTTTATTATCAATTAAATATTATTTTAGCTTCATTATATATATTTATTTATTGAAACATAAGGCTATTATTGTTTATATATATAATATATAAATATTTTCAGTTAATTTTTCAAAATAAAGTAATAAATCTAAGTCAACTGAAAATATTCACACCATTATCATCTATATAAATTTTCTCAAGATCTAACAATTTAATCTCAAAAATTTCTCATACTCAATGATACCTCACATTGATATGTTAAGATCACACGTAAAAAATTGAATTCTTATAAAAAATGAATTTAAATAATTTTAATACATAATTATATATAAACAATAATACAATGGTAACATATAAAATTTATCAACCGTTACTAACTCTCTATATAAACGTCTGAAATAGCCTTATGTTACCATACATATACTAAAATAATATTTAATTTAAACTAATAATAATAAAATATCTCACCATAACAAGTCATAAACACCACTAGTATTAACAATAATAACGTTTAACTAATAAAACAAACTGATAATAGTAATTAGTAGTGTTTATAGAAATATATAAATGAAAATGATGAATCCCACTTACAAGAAACAAATATATGTTAATAATAAATAAAATGCTACTACTCTAAATAATATATATTTTTACATTTCATCTATATCAACAATATTAATAATAAGATTATAGTTAATTAATACACTAATAATACCAAAGCTCAAGCACATGGCGGACAATGCATGGGTTGCTGTTTGAATACTTGAATGTCACATGGAGCTTCTCTCTCTCTAATTTTATTTTTCTTACATATTATTTTTTTAACAAAAACGACAAGTCTTTTGATAAATTTGTGTCAAATTTTGTGACTTTGTGCTGAATCCATGTGGCCATGTCCGATCAATTAACATTACTTTCTTTTTTTTAACTTATTAACCCTAAGAAAACAACAAAATTTCATGATAAAAAGTTTTGTCGTATGCTACAAGAAAAATTATAAATAAAGACTCTCCCTTAATTAATTAAGTTTTTAATATAAAACCAATAACTTTTTATTTAATTATATTACTTGGTGGGGGGTCGGTCACTTCTTTAAAATACCATACACTCTACATGTATGTTTCATCTTGTTCCACTCATTTCTCATCCTCTTGCAGTAATCAAACACTTTTTGCCTTGATTTCAGTTTGAACCAGCAATGGCAGAAGCAATTGCTTTTGACATCGCCGCAGAGCTCGTTACTAAGTTGAGCTCTCGTGCTCTCTCTCAAATTGGACTGTGGTGGAATCTCAAAGATGACCTCGATGATCTCAAACGCACCGTCTCCACAATCAAAGCTGTGCTTCTTGACGCAGAAGAGAAATCGGTGACCAACAATCTCGTCAAAGTTTGGCTTGAAGAGCTGAAAGATGTACTTTATGATGCCGATGACTTGCTTGATGATTTCTCTACCGAAGCTTTGCAGAATGATCTAATGGGTGGGAACAAGCTGATGAAAGAGGTACGCCTTTTCTTCTCAAGCTCAAATCAGTTTGCTTACGGTCTCAAAATGGGCCTGAAAATTAAGGCTATTAAGGCCAGATTAGCTTCAATTGGCAGTGAGGCCAACACTTTTGGCTTCATGGTGCGTGACCGCCCCGTGGAAACCTCTTTCATGACTAAAAAGAGGCAGAAAACGCACTCTTTTAAAGACAAAATAATAGGGAGGGAAGATGATAAAGCGGCTCTTCTAAAACTCGTGTTAGAGTTTGAAAGTGAAGAGAATGTTTACATCATTCCAATTGTGGGGTTCGGAGGGTTAGGGAAGACTGCGTTGGCGCAGTTTGTTTATAATGATAAAATGGTCTATGATTATTTTGAATTGAGGATGTGGGTGTGTGTTTCAGATGTTTTTGATGTCAAAATAATTGTAGAAAACATTATCAAATCTATAACTGGCCAAGCACCAGATCAAAATCTCGAAATGGACCAATTGCAAAAACAACTTCGAGATAAAATTGGTGGAAAAAAGTATTTGCTTGTTTTGGATGACATTTGGAATGAAGAGAGGGAAGAATGGGTTAGTTTAAAAGAGCTATTGGTAGGAGGGGCTAAAGGAAGTAGGATAATAATAACTACTCGCTCTTTTAAGGTAGCCAAGATCACTAGTAAATGTCAGCCTCATGTTCTAAAAGGCTTGTCTGATGACGATGCTTGGTCTTTGTTCAAAGAAATAGCATTTGAGCAAAGACATGCAGACTCAACAAATTCAGCCTTTGTGGAAATAGGAAAACAGATTTTGGAAAGGTGTAGTGGGGTTCCCTTAGTCATAAGGACGATAGCATGTACATTATCTTACAAAGAAACTGAAAAGGAGTGGTCTTCTTTCGAAGATAATGAACTTGTTAGAATATCTCAGAATGATGGTAAAATTCTACCTACACTTAAGTTGAGCTATGATCATCTTCCATCCCATTTGAAGCATTGCTTTGCTTACTGCCGACTGTATCCAAAAGATCATGAAATTCATGTACAAACTCTTGTTCAATTTTGGATTGCACAAGGTTTTGTAAAGCAATTGAATCCAATTCAATCTCTGGAGGATACCGGGTTTGGATATTTTAAAGACTTTAGTTGAAAGAAGCTTCTTTCAAGAGGTAGGAGAAAGATATCCAGGGGAAGGACTAAGATGTAAAATGCATGATTTAATGCATGATCTAGCTGAATTAGTAGCAGGGTCAGAGATTAGTATTGTAGATTCAAATAATATTGCAAGTAAGGATGGTGAAAAATGTCGCCACATATCAATCGATCCTTCATTAATACATTTGTTTAAGGGAAAGAAGTTGCGAACCTTATTACTGTTTCGAAACGTGAGAACTAAAAATTTGGCTGACGAAATTTGGGATTTGATAATTGCAAATTGTAGATGTTTGCGTGTATTAAAATTGGATTATTTTAAACTTGAGAAGATTCCACGCTCAATTTACAAGTTGAAGCATTTGAGGTACCTTGATCTTTCTCACAATTCCCGTCTTAGGATTCTTCCAAAGAGTATTTGTAAGATACAAAATTTGCAAGTGCTGAAACTTGACTGGTGTCTTCGGGTTGAAGAATTACCGAAGAAGATGGAAAAATTGGTGAATCTTACCCATTTTGGGTGTAAAAGTTGTTATGAATTAACTCATATGCCATGTGGAATAGGAAAGTTGAGTTCCCTTGAAACGTTAAGCATGTTTGTAGTGGATAAAGATGGTTCCCATGGCGGTGCAGATCTAAGTGAATTGAGAGGACTTAACAACTTAAGGGGGGAGCTAGAAATAACAAATTTGGGATTCGTAAAAAATGCAAAAGAGAAGTTTAAAGCTGCTAATTTGAAAGAGAAGCAATATTTGAGATCGTTGGTTTTAGAATGGAATGTTGATATTGATGATGAAGATGATGATGATGAGAAGTCACTTGAAGACCTCCAGCCCCATCCTAATCTCAAGGAGCTCTGTATTGGAGGATGGAGGGGTGATGCCAAATTTCCAAGTTGGCTTTCTTTGCTCACAGATCTTGTCCATATTAAAATATGGGGTCCTAGTAATTTCAAACATCTTCCGGCCTTTTCTCAATTTCCTTGTCTTCAACAGCTGGAGATTCATGGTTGTACTGAGCTAGAGTACATGGATGATAATAGCCCAAAAGGAAGTCAAGGAGAACCAGGATCATTTTTCCCATCGCTTAAATATCTTTGCCTCGAGAATTGCCCAAATATGAAGAGTTGGTGGAGGAAAAGGTCAACTGATGATTCCAACGAGGACGACACAACAGTAATGGCATTTCCTTGTCTTTCCTCTTTAAAAATTGAAAATTGCCTTTTGACTTCAATGCCATTGTATCCTTCACTCGATGATAAGCTAGAGTTGGTGAATACCAGTTCGAGGCCGTTAAAGCAGACTATGAAGATGAACATGAATGCTAAGACCCCATCAAGTTCAACCTCTTCTCTTCCTCTCTCCAAATTGAAATCTTTCCATGTAGACAACAATGAGGGACTGGACACTCACACGCTAGATGAGTGCCTGCAACATCTCACCAGTCTCAAAAGATTAGAAATTTGGAATTGCAAGGAGGTTGACTTAGAGGGCATGCACTGGGAATCCCTTAAGAATCTCTCTCATTTGATGATAAATAATATTCCACAGCTGGTGTCTCTCCCCCTTGGGCTTCAACATCTTGTTCAATTGAAAACATTAAAAATCCTTAATTGCAGTGGATTGAGGTCGCTCTTTCCTGTGTTGGAACATCTCACTTTCCTTGAGGATTTTGAAGTGAGGGACTGCAAGGAGCTGGAGCTATCAGCAGCTGACTTCCGAATATTCCAAGATCATACAAGCCTACGCTACCTATCGCTGGTAATGATTCCAAAATGTCGGCATCTTCCGGATTGGCTTCAAGAATTCCATAAAAATAGGAGAAACTCCCCAATTGAGGGAAAGATGTAAGGGGAACATTGGTGCAGATTGGCACATCCCGCACATTTGGGAGAAAGAATTATATGAAATAGGGTGTATCCTTTCATTTCAGTTTTTTTTTTTATATTATTGACAAGTCATTTTTTTAATTCTTGAAACTAATAAAATTGTTGAAATGTATCAATGACATGGTTTAAGGTTTTAGGTTAAAAAAATTAACAAAATGGTGACTGACGTGAAAAAAAAATGTTGAAATATTATTAAATAACTGAAAAGGGATACAAGATGATATGACATTCCTGTTTCATACAATCATTTATCTTATATTTGGTGTTCGTCCTTTTTATTTATTTATTTTTAACCCCATTAATTTTTTCAAAAAAAGAAAAGAAAAGATTTCAGTGGTATATTTACTCTCCAACTCTGGGCTTTTATGCCGTTTTTTAACTCTAATATATTTATGTTGGATACTGTTAATTTCCTTATTAAAATATTATTCATTTGACATCTTATATAAATTGAAAATCTTTTGTTTTAATCCTACTTTTTACTTACCATATTTCATAATATTTAGTAAGCCATTGGAGAATAGTTTGGGGAAAGGCATTTGTCAACTTCAATAATTTATATGCATAAAAAGAGGTGCTAATTTATCTAATTGATTTATACTTTTAGTTCATATTAATAATTTGACAATTGCATTGACGTAATAGGGCTTTTAATAATTTAATTAAAAAATCTTTAAAATAAACATTGATAGGGTGAGTGTTAGATCGAATCAAGTCAAAACTTCAAGTTAATCAAGTTGATAAATCTTATTTTATCATTCTAACTCAATTTGAAATTTTTTTCGAATAAAGTCGTGAAATGAAATTCGAGTCGAGTAAGATCAAGTGAAATTGTTCAAGTTAAATTAAAAAAATAAAACATGTCAAATTAGAATCTTGTTATTTTATATAATTCCATATTAGAGAACATAAATTTGAAACCATATATATTTGAAATCTTTTTCAAAACAAAATTCAAAGCAAAATAATAAAAAAATAAGATACTTTAGTATGATAAACTTGAATCATTAATTAACTTATTTAGATATACAAAATTATTATTTTAGAAAATTTTAAAATTTCATTATATATTTTTTAGATTTTTTTTTTCAAATTTTATAATTTTTAAAAATATAAATTTTGAAAACTTGAAATTATTTTGAATTGTTTTTTTTTTAATTTTTGTTGAGAGAAAAAATAATTTATTCATTTTCAAAATTGACAGGGACCAAAAGGGTATTTACACCAATTTGTCATTCGAATGATTCGAATTATAAAATTTAACTCAACTCGAACTTGAAACACAAATTACTTATTCGAGTTGACTCAAATAATTTAAAGTAACTCAAATAACTCAATTCAATTAACTTGAAATTTAATTTTTTCAAATCGGTTTGAATTTTTCTTACCAGTGAAAAGGCATATGATAATCTTTATGAATTTCTAGATGCAATGTATGATAATCATTTATGTAATCATGTGTTAGAACACTAAAAGTAAAAATGTATTTTTTTTATGAGTTGACACATATTACATAACAAGTAAAAGTAAAGAAAAATTAATAAAGAACACAATCAAGATATTTATACAGTTCAGAGCTCGTTCTATATTTGCGGGGCTTTCCCATAAATGAATTCACTATAAATTTTATAGTTCAAAGAAATAATTTAAGCATAACCCCTCAAACACACATGATGTACAATTAAATAAATTGTCTCTTAACTCACTTTAGCTATTGTAAGTGGAAATCAACACTCAAACACTCAATAATAGTGGTCACTATAAAGATATGTAGAAACACTTTTTTTTTTTTGGGTAGAAAATGACCCAAAGGTATACCTCAATTTATTGCATCATGAATGATTACATCATGGGTTTCCACTGGGTAATCCATATTAAAGCACACATTACACTTTTTATTAATAGCAAATTGCTATTAGAAATATTACACAACAAATCAGCCGCATTATTACTATTCCTATCGACACTTTTTATTTATGTAGAAACAATTACTTTCACAGGGCAGGACTTCATATTCTGTGCACAAATGGTGGCCAACCTCAAGTCCATTGTCTATGCTTTCTGATTGCAAGTTTAACAAAGGGTCAAACAGTCACCAAATAAGCATTAATTATGAGATTATTTTGATTTAAAAGTGTAAAGCAATTAGATAAATTACCTCCTCTTTTCCGGCATGTTATTTCTTGAAATTGTCAAATGCCTTTCACTCAAACAGTCACAAAAAGAATACTGCACAAATTAGCAAAATATTATGAAATATGATAAATGAAGAATCTGTACTGATAGGAGCAAATGAATTTCAAATTTGTAATAATATTTCAGTAAGGAAATTAACTCTATCCAACTTGAATGACACTAAAATGAAAGATAAGAAGGACGAACCTGAAGTAATGTGAGCAATCTTATACCAATCGGCACCAATGTCCTTCCTACATCTCTCCTTCAATTGGGGAATTTCTCGTATGTATAATTCTTTTAAACCGGTTAGGCAACGCATCTCGTCTGGAAGTGATGTCAAATTGGGCAAATCCATGAGATAAAGCGTTCGCAGATTGGTTAGAAATTGAAGCCACTCCGGAAGATGCCGACACTTTGGAATATTTAGCAGCCATAGAGAGCGTAGGCTTGTATAATTTTGGAATATTTGGATGTCAATTGCAGATAACTCCAGCTCCTTGCAGTTCCATATTGAAAACTCTTCTATGAAAGTGAGATGTTGGAACACAGGAAAGACTGACCTCAATCCATTGCAGTTCTTAATTTCTAATGTTTTCAATTGGAAAAGATGTTGAAGCCCAAGGGGGAGAGACACCAGCTGTGGAATATTATCAATCTCCAAATGAGACAGATTCTTCAGGGCTTCCCATTGCATGCCCTCTAAATCAAGCTCCTTGCAATCTCTTATTGTTAAAGTTTTGAGGCTGGTGAAATGTTGCAAGTACTCATCTAGCTTGTGAGCGTCCAGTTCCTCGATATTCTCTACATGGAAAGATTTCAATTTGGAGAGAGGAAGAGAAGGGGTTGAAGTTGATGGTGACATACTGGTGATGTTCATCTCAAGGGTCTGCTTTAATGGCCTTGAACTGGTATTCACTAAGTTTAGCTCCTTGTCAAGTGATGGATACAACGGCATTGAAGTCAAAGGGCAATCTTCAATACATAAGTAGGAAAGACAAGGAAATGCCATGGTTGATGCTCCTACAACTTTTGTATCGCCCTCGTTGGAATCATCATCAACTGGTCTTTTCCTCCACCAACTCTTCAAGTTTGGGCAGTTGTTGAGCTCAAGATACGTAAGCGATGGGAAGAATGATTCTACTTTTCCT
Organism: Gossypium hirsutum; assembly: GCF_007990345.1. Taxonomy (NCBI): domain Eukaryota; kingdom Viridiplantae; phylum Streptophyta; class Magnoliopsida; order Malvales; family Malvaceae; genus Gossypium; species Gossypium hirsutum. Next base: position 122,657,172 of record NC_053434.1, read on the forward strand.
TGACTTCCATGTGGGCCATTATCCTCCATGTACTCGAGCTCAGTTAAATTAGAAATCACCAGCTCTTGAAGACAAGGAAATTGAGCAAAGGACGGGAGATGTTGGAATTTACTGGAACCATTTATGGAAAGAAGGACGAGATTTGTAAGCGAAGAAAGCCAACTTGGAAACTTGGCGTCGCCCTTCCACCCATCCACCTTCAACATCTTCAGATTAGGATGGGGCTGGAGGTCTTCAAGTGACTTGTCATCATCTTCGTTATCGCTACTCCATTCTAAAACCAATAATCTCAAATGTTGCTTCTCTTTCAAATTCGCAGCCCTAAACTTCTCTTTTGCATTTTTCACGAATCCCAAATTTTTTATTGTTAACTCTCCCCTTAAATTGTTAAGCCCACTCAATTCACTTAGATCTGCACCACCATGAGAACCATCTTTATCCACTACAAACATGCTTAAGGTTTCAAGGGTAGTTAGCTTCCCAATTCCACGTGGCATATGAGTTAAGCCACTACAACCACAACACTCGATATGGGTAAGATTCACCAATTTTTCAATCTTCTTCGGCAGTTCTTCGAGCCCAACACACCAATCAAGTTTTAGAGCTTGCAAATATGGTATCTTGCAAATACTCTTTGGGAGGAATTTAATATAGGAATTGCGAGAAAGATCAAGGTACCTTAAATGTTTTAATTTATGAATGGAGCGTGGAATTATATTAAGATTTGAATCATCCAATTTTAGTATCCGCAAGCATCTACAATTTGAAATTATGAGATCCCAAATTGTATCGCTCTGATTTTGATATGTATAGTTTTGAAATAGTAGTAAGGTTCGCAACTTCTTTCCCTTAAGCAAAGGAATTAATAAAGGATTAATTAATACGTGACGACATTTTTCACCAATCTCACTTGCACTTGATTTTGAATCTACAATACTACTCTCCATCCCTGCTACTAATTCAGCTAGATCATGCATTAAGTCATGCATTTTACACATTATAAGCCAGCCTTCATATTCTTTTACCTCTTGAAAAAAGTTTCTTTCCACTAAATGTTTAAAATATTCCAACCCAATCTCTTCAAGAGATTGACTTGGATTTGATTGCTTTACGAAACCTTGTGCAATCCAAAACTGAACAAGTGTTCGTACTTCAATTTCATGATCTTTTGGATATAGTCGACAATAAGCAAAACAATGTTTCAAATGGGATTGGAGATTATCATAACTCAACTTAAGTGTAGATAAAATTTCACCTTCTTTTAGGGATATTTTATCAAGTTGATTATTTTTAAAAGAACGCCACTCATTCTCAGTTTCTTTGAAAGATAACGTACCAGCTATCGTCCTTATGACTAAGGGAACTCCCCCACACCTTTCCAAAATCTGCTTTCCTATTTCCACAAAGGCTAAATTTGTTGAGTCTGCAGATCTTTGCTCAAATGCTATTTGTTTGAACAAAGACCAAGCATCATCATCGGACAAGCCTTTCAGAATATGAGGCTGGCATCTACTAGTAATCTTTGCTACCCTCAAAGATCGACTAGTTACTATTATCCTACTTCCTTTATCCCCACCCATCAATAACTTCTTTAGGCTAAACCATTGTTCCCCCTCCTCATTCCAAATGTCATCTAAAACAAGTAAATATTTTTTCCCATCAATTTTTTCTCGAAGTTGTTTTTGCAATTGATCCATTGCGAGATTTGGATCAGGTGCTAAGCCAGTCACAGATTTGATAATGTTTTCTACAATTATTTTCACATCAAAGACATCAGAAACACACACCCACATCCTCAATTCAAAATGATCTTTGACCGTTTCATGGTTATAGATAAACTGCGCCAATGCAGTCTTTCCTAACCCTCCAAACCCCACAATTGGAATTATAAAAACATTCTCTTCACTTTCAAACTCTAACATGAGTTTTAGAAGAGTTGCTTTATCATCTTCCCTCCCAATTATTTCATCTTTACGCACAAAAGAGTGTGTTTGCTGTCTCCTTTTAGTCATGAAAGAGGTTTCCTCGGGGCGGTCACGCTCTAACAAGTTGAACATCTTGGCCTCACTTCCGATGGAAGTTATCCTAGTCTTAATGGCCTTAATTTTATGACCTATTTTTAGACCGTAAGCAAATTGGTTTGAGCTTGAAAAGAAAAGGCGTACCTCTTTGGTCAACTTGTTCCCACTCATCAGATCTTTCCGCAAAACTTGGATAGAGAAATCATCCAACAAGTCGTCCGCATCATAAAGTGCATCCTTCAGCTTTTCAAGCCAATCTTTGATAAGATGGCTGGTGACGGATCGCTCCTCTGCATCAAGGAGCACAGCTTTGATGGTGGAGACAGTGGTTTTGAGGTCATCGAGGTCATCTTTGACATTCCACCACAGTCCAATTTGAGAGGCAGCAAAGGAGGTCAATTTAGTAATGAGCTCTACGGCGAGGTCGAATGCAATTGCTTCGGCCATTGCTGGTTAAAACTGAAATCAAGGTAAAAAGTGTTTGATGATTGCAATAGGAAGAGTGAAATGATTGGAAGTGCAGTACTTACATGTAGAGTGTATGGTATTTTATAGATGTCACCACCCACGCCTTGAGAAATAATTAAATAAAAATGTCATTATATTGGTCTTTATTTATAAAATTTGGGCAGTTTTCAATTAATTCAATATCTGTTTCACATGATGCAATGAATAAAGAAGCACAAGTTGTCTACTAAAAATAAAGAGCCGATGCATTGAAACCATTCCCATCATGTGCTTCAGCTTTGGTAATTTAACTTCACATTGACTTTTTGGTAACAATTATTATCATGTCTATAATTTTATTTTATTTACTTAATATATATTATGAGTTTGACTTTTTGGTGACAATTACGGTGAGATTATTAGAAATTAAATTTTATCTTAACATTATTATAATATGAATAAGGCTATTTCTAACGTTATATGGACCGTTAGTAACCGTTGTATTGTTGTTTATATATCATCATAGTTCTACTAGGCATGCATATAAAATCCTTTTATTAAATTGTGAATCTAAAAGTTTTACTTCCTGCCTTCATTTTTTTTCCAATATCACTCATTAATTGGATCCTAACTTAATTAAAAAATTAGCAAAACCTCATTTTTGTTATACACTTATAACAACATGCTATAGAGAAATAATTACTGTAAACCTACCGTAAGATTCATATCATGAATTTCCATCAAATAAAGATGATGGTCACTAAACTAACTATAAAAACGACTAAGGTAAGCGCACTTACCGAACAATAGTATAGTTAGGGTGAGTAGGGAATATCGTATCCACGAAGACTAAAAGTACTAGTAAATATCATTTTCTATTATTTAGCAGACAAATTGGAGTAATTGTTTTTAATCAAAATTTACCAATCTAATCTAACTAAGAACGCAACAGAGAATGAAATAGGAAAATAATCGAAGATAACCAATGAGATAGACAATACCCAGGAAAGAATCCACCTAGACTTCACCTATTATTATGGATCTGAATTAAACGATTTATTCACTTATGTCTTAATTCGTAGAAATCCCTAAATTATGTTAATATCTCTTTCGAGAGTAAGAACAACTGACTCTAGGTTAATTAGTTGAAATCTCTTTCTAATTAAAACCCCTATTGTCACATTAACTCGATCTATGGATTCCCCTATTAGATTTGACTCTAATCCGGTAGATTTATATTGTCCTATTTTTAGGATTACATGCAACTCCACTCAATTATGCTAGATCTACTCCTAAACAGGGACTTTTGCTCGACTGAAATAAACACATTAAACATGAATTAATATCCAAAAAATATTAAAACATGAAATAAGCATACATAATAGAGAACAAGAATCAAGTATTTATCGCGTAAAACAAAAATTAAATAATAAGATTCATCATAGGTTTCATCTCCCCTAGGTATCTAAGGGATTAGTTCATAATCCTGAATGAAAACATCTCAAAGTCAGAAAAGCCACAATACATAAAGAAATTCAATTAAACTTCAAAAGAAGTTAAAAGGAGATCTTCAATCTTGAAGGAGATCCGCTTTTTAGTTGGCTCCGATGGTGTTCTACGAGTCTTTTCTTTAATCTTCTCTGAATGACCCATTCTGTTTTCTTCTAATTGGTATTTATAGACTTTAGAATGCTTAGAAACCCTAAAAATTGGGTTTTTTCGCGTAAAATGGAAGCAGGGTGCAAATCGGTATAGGCTGACACATGGGCGTATGGCCAGCCCATGTGGTTCACACGGGCGTGTGCCCAAGCCGTGTAGATCCTGAAAATTGCTATTTTTGTCCAATATTTGCTTTTTTCGCTCCTTTCACTTCCTTATGTTCACTTAAGTATAGAAACATGAATTTAAAGGACTAGGAGCATCATATTCACTAATTTACATAATAAATCATCCAAAAATGCACCAAGAATGTGATTAAAAATATGTTACTTTTATGGCTTATCAAAAGAAAATAAGAATTATATTAATAAATGAGAATTAAATAAAAAAATTACAAACTTATAGCTGATGTATGCATTATTATTATTTACTCAACAAATTAAGCCTTTGTGGAAATAGGGAAATAGATTTTGGAAAGGTCTGGTGGGGTTCCCTTAGTCATAAGGACATTATCTTACAAAGAAACTTTAAAAGAGTGGCATTCTTTCAAAGATAATGAACTTGTTAGAATATCTCAAAACAAACGTAAAATTCTACTTACATTTAAGTTGAAGTATGACCATCTCCCATCTCATTTGAAGCATTGCTTTGCTTATTAGTTGTTTGATAGTATGATAGGTCTCCGACGAGTTTCCAATCAATCGAGTTTTTGATAATCTATAAAACAAAGGAAAGTAACTACGTAAGGAACGAGTGATTAGTAAGCTCGTATAAACTTTAAACATAACTTGCTACTTTCAATAATACAATTCATGTATTAAGTATAAACCATTACCAATGCTATAAGCTTAGTAAAAGCCTATACAACTTCATCAAATTAACAAGTTAGTATACTTGTTCATGATACATATGAAATCAACCATAAGATATGTAGTTTACCATATATATACATAATATTTAAATTATCAATGTTGCCATAAGATCATGATTATTCCATTTGCATACTTACCATTTCATTTCCCTTTTCTTACCTGTTGAACCATTTAGAATTACATCGAATACTCGGGATAGCTCACACATAGTGTGCCTTTACAAATAACCGTAATATTTCCTTTACATCAATGCTCACACGAGCTGTGGGTCGGAATGTAAGCTATATGATGCTGTTCGCAAAAGCTGTGGAGAATTCGCAATAAATGCAGGACCTCAGGCATTGGTAGGACATTCAAGACCAGCACCTGAAACATGAAATCCCTAATGACATGTTATTTGTATCCTAAGAATTCTTAAGATTCAATTGGGACTTGTTATCTGACAATTCATCATAGTATTGATAAATTTATATTCAAATTAAATTATACTTAAATAACATAATAAATAGTTAATTTGACTAACATTAAAACGATCGTAGTTCATACGAACTTACCTCAATAACTAGGGCATAGAAGAAAAGTCGAACTAATTTGAAGCTTTAGCTTTTCCTCGATTCAAGTCCGATTGTGGTTTATCTTTGATCTCAAAACACCAACATGCATAAACTATGTTGGCCGAACCCTTAAAGCACCAAAAATGGTGTTTCTTCTTCAATATTTCAGTGGAATAGGCTAAATGGTTTTTTTTGCCAGCATGAGTTAAATGGAATAGGCTAAAAAGAAACCTGCAATCATCATGAGCTAATCCATCCACAACATTGCACTGTGAGGAAATTATCTTGTGTATACACTTTTTTTTTAAGATTGATATAAATTTTATAAATTTCTTTTCAAAATTTGCAAAGTCTAATTATTTCATTGAAGTAGAGGCTCTTTTGCCTTTTTGTTTTTATTTTTTTGCTCAGTTAATTGAGTACAAGAAAAGGCTTTGGGATCACTCAACCCATACCAGTTTGGGAAAGGAATCAAAAGTAGCCAAACTATACAAAAATAGAGCACAAATAACTAGAAAAGCAGCAAACCCCAAACTAGTTTACCAATATGCTCTAAACAAGGTATTCCTCGACAAACCTGCTTTAGCCAAGGCTTCCACCATTCCATTCTTACCTCAATTTGTAACTTCAACCCGAACCTCAACCATTCGCCTTAAACTTCCTTCAATATTGGCGAACAAATTCCTAAACGACCACGGCTGAAGACGTCTATATTTCAACCAATCTGAAACATTAATTGAATCGCATTCTATGATTAAAGGGACTTGCTCGTTTCGAATCAACTCTATAACCATCTTTCCAGCCTCTTTAATTGCCCTTAGAACCGCCATTTCCAAGCCCCCCGCTACATATCTACTAGAAAATAAAGTCGAAGCCACCTCCTTATCATCCATCAACACTCCTCCACAAGTCGTTTTCTCATTCATAACAACCCCTGCCACCTTGAATTTTATCCTACCCATGGGAGGAGGATCCCAGACTAAGTCTCAATTCCTCATTAATCTTCCACCCACACAACATTTCACCAACCAACTCCACCAATCGCTTTCTGAGAAGTTACATTCATTATGGACAACTCTTGCTCACATTAATGCTCTCATTTTAGAATGAAACAATAAAGTGTAAAGAGTTGTAACCAACTTTTCAAACACTTTACCATTTCGAGATATCCACACAGTCCAACAAGACGCCGCAATCGCCACTAACCATAAGCTTTTTTGCAGACCTATCAGGGGTATGTTCCAGCACAAAGTAACTAGCTCATCTAAATTCACCACATTCTTCCAATCAAAACTCCACCAATTAAAAATACGAGACCAAAAACTATTAATAAGGACATTGAAAAAACAAATGACTAATATTTTCTGTAACTCTTATCACACCATGGATAGTCACTAGATAACGGATCCAGCTGTATCCCCCGCCTACTCAAAAAATCTTTAGTTGGTACATGATTAATCGCCAACATCCACATAAAATTACGCACTTTTGGTGAAACCTTCAATTTCTGAATTCTATCAAACGGAAAATCAATAACACCCATTATCGTGAATCCACAATATCCGATCCTCCACATCGGCGTTCAATTCTAAAGTTCCCACCAACAACTACCATGCAACTCTCTCTATCTAACAACGTTCTCGAAAACCTTTCTAATAATTTAATTCTAAAAAATCATTAAAGGTACCCAATGGACATTGATGTGGAGAGGTCTATGAAGCTTGCAGGGCACCCCAAGTGTGAATTATTGAATGTAATTCAATTATCATCAACCCAACTTTGTCTCCATTGAGACATGGTGGGACCATTTCCCACCAATCAGCATTACTTTTTATTTGATTATATTATCTATAAAAGTACTATTAGACTCTAAATGTATTAACACCTGCCTTTTCATTTAGTCAGAATCACTATTTCACTCTTCCTCTTGCCCTAATCAAACACTTTTTTCCCTTCATTGCAGTAATCGAATGTTTTCTTTATGTTCCATTAACTTTAGAAATTTTATTTTCATTGTTCTTTAAACTGTTTTATTTAAGATGAAATTTTTGCTACACAGACGATGAAGCTGTTTGACGAGGTTTCTACAATCAGTTTCAATAATAAGATATGAGTTCTCAACCCATTTCGATTTCTGTCCTCAACCTAAAATTGAAAACTCGACGCAAACAAGTCATTAAGGTTGTTTTACCGTAACAAAGGTCGGATAATATCTCTCCATATCCAAGATTTATTTCACAGACCCACATTAATCGATAGAAGATCCTCAAAACATCACCCATTGTAGGATGATAAGAAACATGTTTAACTCGATGGAATATACTTTCTTATGTTTACTTAAAGGGACATCATAAAGGCATAGATATTTTACTCCCACTTGATAGGAAAGAGCTCATATAATGTAAATGAACGTACGCAGTGAGTGGAGACGAACTCAAAGACATTTTATTTTCTACTTAATACCCAAAAAATCTTTTATTTTTCTACTTAAAACCCTAAAAAAAATCCTAATAAAATTTTAAAATATTGAAAACATGAGAAAATGATTAGTAAAAAATATATGAAAAAAAAAACTATCCAAAAATGCATGAGAAAAAGAAGATAACAATAATGTAAATAATCTTATCTAATTTTGAAAGCAGCTCCGAATACACTTTAAGAAGTAATGCTTGGATAAGGATACGAATCTTTAATTATTTCATAAAGATGATGACCATCATTTCATAATTTTAGTACAAAATTCCTTTTTATTGCTCAACAAGATTAAATCAATTACAACCACGTAATTAAAAAGTCAATCGTGTCATTTTTTACTACTCCAAACCTGTTATTCAAACTATTCTTCCAACATGGAACAAAAGAATGAGACAAAATTTCCAATAATAAGCAAATAAAAATCATCACCCCACATACAATAAACAAATAAATGTATAATAAAATAATTAAAATACTACTACCATTAATAACAAATATTAACACGCTCATCTTCATCAACAATATTAATACTTATTAATAAGAGTATGGTATATCTTCTTTTCTAAACTATCTATGGAGAGAGAAAAATTTGTGATTAAAATTGAATAAGTCTTAGTTCGGTTGGTATCAACATTATTACTTATTTAAATTTAAGAGGATATAAATTTGAACATGTTGAAGCGCAGTTATCTTTTTATTTAATGGCCGGGGAGAAACTATAAAATATTTTAAGTATTTGTATAAAAAACTTATAATTAAATATAATACAATAAATTCAATTGAAAATGCTGCCCAACTTGTTGTTCTTTATTCATAGCATCATTGTGCTGCTATTCATTATCATCAAGAAAAATACAATTGAAGCTGCAGGAAATTTATTAAGAAAGATCGTCCCTTAACTAAGTTTTCAATATAAAATTAGTAATTTTTTATTTAATTATTACTTAGTGGGTGGTGACATCTTTAGACTCTACGGGTAATGTATGTATATATCAATATTTATGTTTTAATTTATACATAAATAATTATATTTATACAATATAAAAATAGATTAATGTCTCCTGTTCAAAATGGCTTATCTGATGATGATGCTTGATCTTTATTCAACAAGATAGCATTTGAGCAAAGATTTGCAGACTCAACAAATTCAGCCTTTATGGAAATAGGAAAACATATTTGGAAAGGTGTGGTGGAGTTCCCTTAGTCATAAGGATGATGGTGGATATGTTATCTTTCAATGAAACTAAAAATGACTTTTTTTTTTTAAATATAATGAACTTGCTAGAATATCTAAGAATGAAGGTGAGATTCTACCTATACTCAACTTGAGTCATGATCATTTTTTATCTCATTTGAAGCAGTGTTTTGCTTATTTGTCGACTATATCCAAAAGATGTCGGTCACATCTTTGATTGCTTCAAACAAACATGTGTTCCAATTCAAGTGTGTTGAGCATTGGCCTGCGATGCAACATGTGACCACCAACAGAAATAGCAGCAGCTCACCAAGCAGACCAACATTAGAGCTGAACCGAGTACAATAGCTAGTTTAGTTTATTTTGCTCATTTTGTTCCTATGTAACTTTGTTTAGTTGCTTTGTAATTTGTTCACAAAGTTAGTAGGATTAGATTTTTTGATTAGTACTTGATGTAATAGCTGATATGTCAGCTTACTTTTGCTTGTAATTCAAAGATTGCAATTGTTTTGTATTAGTGGGAGTAGTTACATCATTAGGTAATTGTCCAATTACAATGTAACTTACATATATTTTCAAATTATCAATGAAATCACATGAGTTTTTCAGTTATCTACTTGTGCAAACTCTCCTCTCTTGTTTTGCTTTGGTTTTTTATAGTTTCTGAGCAAATTTAAGTTTGTCTCATGCATTGTTGCTGCCAATGTTCCAACAAATGGTAATCAGAGCCTGTCATCTTTGAGGGCCTCTGTTGTTGGTTGTTTTATTGTGAAAACAAAAGCTCTAGAAGATAGAAATCGAAGTTGATTAGTTTGTTTTAGCACAATGAGTTTCACACCTCCCCTACCACCTGTGTTTGCTGGTGAGAACTACCACATTTGGGTAGTCAAGATGAAGACATACCTTCAAGCTCAAGATTTTTGGAATGTGGTTGAGAATGATGCTGAACCACCTCTATTGAAGGCTAATCCCACGATTGCTCAAATAAGGCAGCATAATGAAGAGAGCACTAAGAACCATAAAGTATTGGCTTGCTTGCAGAATGGAGTCTCTGATGTGATCTTCACTCGGATAATGGCTTGTGACTCACCTAAGCAAGCTTGGGAGAAGCTGAAGGAGGAGTTTATGGGTTCAGATAAAACAAGGTAGCAACAATTGATAAATCTCAAGAGAGATTTTGAGAATTTGAAGATGAGAGAGTCAGAGACCATCAAGCAATATTCAGACAGGATAATGGCCACTGTCAACAACATAAGGCTCCTTGTAGAAGACTTCAGTGAAAGCAGAGTTGTTGAAAAGGTCATCACCACTTTTCTTGAGAAGTTCGAGTCAAAGATTTCATCACTTGAGGACTCGAGAGACTTGTCAGGTATCTCACTGTTTGAGCTGATAAACTCCTTGTATGCACTTGAGCAAATGAGGGCAAATAGGCACGAAGACCATCCTGAAGGAGCTTTCCAAGCAAAGGCCAAAGAAGGCTCAAGTTCAAGCCAGAAAGGAAAGAAACCTTAGCTAGATAAAAAGGAAAAACCAATGAGGGATGCAGGCAATAAGAGGTTTCCACCATGCATTCACTGCAAAAAGACCACACATTTGGAGAAATACTATTAGTATAAGCCAGAGATTCAGTGTAGAGGTTTTAAATAGTTTGGCCATATAGAGAAAGTGTGCAAGAACAAAGGAAATTCACCAGCTCAACAGCAAATTCAAGCTCAGGCTGCTAAAGATCTTCAAGCTCAAGAAGAGCATGTCTTCACTACTTTATGTTTTGCAACTTCAAACAAGGCCAGATGCAACTGGTTAGTGGATAGTGGCTGCACACATCATATGGCAACTGATGAAAAGCTGTTTAAGGACTTTGATAGAACCTTTGCCTCTAAAATTAGAATTGGAAATAGAAGCATGATTGAAGCCAAAGGCAGAGGCAATGTGTTGATCAACCCTTGTTCAGGTAACAAAGTAATTTCTGATGTGCTTTTTGTGCCTGACATAGATCAGAATTTACTTAGTGTTGGACAACTAGTAGAAAAAGGGTATTCACTAGCTTTTAAGAATGGCACTTGTATTGTCGAAGACACACATGGTCAGGATTTGGTCATAGTAGCAATGAAAAATAGGTATTTTATGCTTAATGTAAATTAGCTTAAGAAGAAGGCCTATACTAGCCTTGCTGATAATGCTGGTCTTTGGCATAGGAGACTAGGCCATTATCAATTTTAGATCGCTTGACCTGCTGAACAAGCTGAATTTAGTTAATGACTTGTTAAAAGTTAAGGTTAGAGATACTGTTTGTAAGGTTTGCCAGCTTGGTAAGCAAACCAGAATGTCTTTTCCAGTCAATAAGGCATGGAAGGCTCGAGACAAGCTTGAGCTGGTCCATTCTGATTTCTGTGGACCAATGAAGACTTCTTTCTTAAATGACAATAAATATTTTGTGCTGTTCATAGATGACTTAACCAGGTTTTGTTGGATTTATTTCTTGAAGCAAAAGTCTGAAGTGTTTGAAACCTTTAACAAATTCAAGGCACCAGCTGAAAACCAGTTAGGTTGCAAGATCAAGGCCTTGAGAACTGATAATGGCAGTGAATAGTTATCTGAGAGATTTCAAAAATTGTGTGAACAATATGGAATTCACCATTAGCTCACAAATGTTTATACTCCTCAGCAAAATGGAGTATGTGAGAGAAAGAATAGAACAGTGCTGAATATGGCCAAATGTTTGCTATTTCAGAGCAAGCTACCAAACAAATTTTAGGCTGAGGCTGTCAATACCTCAGTGTACCTGTTCAACAAGCTACCAACACATGTTGTGAAGGAAAAGACTCCTTTTGAAGCCTGGCATGGACTCAAGTCAACTGCCTCACACCTGAAAGTGTTTGGCTGTGTTTGTTATGCCCACATCCCAGTTGAGAAGAGAACCAAGCTTGAAAAAAGGGCTGTTCCAGGATATTTGTTGGCTACAGCAGTACTAAAAGGGCTACAAGGTATTTGATCCTTCATAAATAAGATTTTAGTGAGTAGGGATGTAAGATTTGATGATGAAAAGAAGGTTTGAAGCTAAAATAGAGCAGATGCAAGGCTAATTGAAGAACAACAACTTGACAACAACCTGGAACCAGTTGAAAATGTGCTTATCAATGAAGACTTTGATGATGCTCCTGTGAGAGGCACCAGAACTATTGTTGACATCTACCAAAGATGTGATATTACAATAGGTGAACCTTCAGATTTTAAAGAAGCTGTCAGGGACAAACATTAGAAGAAGGCCATGAAAGTTGAATTAGAAATGATCCATAAGAATAACACTTGGGAATTAGTGGATTGACCAGATTATAAGAAAGTCATAGGTGTCAAGTGGGTGTTTAGAGCCAAGTATAATGCTGATGGCTCACTGAACAAGCACAAAGCAAGGCTTGTGGTGAAAGGCTACAGTTAGCAGTATGTGATCGATTTTATGGAGACTTTTGCATCAGTAGCAAGGCTTGACACAATCAAGCTACTGTTTGCCTTAGCTACTCATAAACAATGGAGGGTTCACCAATTGGATGTCAAGTTAGCATTTCTTAATGGCTTTCTTAATGAGGAGATTTTCATTGAGCAACCTGATGGGTTTAAAGTCCTAGGAGAAGAGGACAAGGTTTAAAAGCTAAAAAAGGCCCTGTATGGCCTAAAGCAAGCACCAAGAGTCTGGTATGACAAAGTTGACACATACCTGTCTAGGTTTGGGTTTGAGAAAAGTGTTAGTGAAGCTACACTTTATGTGAAGAGGTCAAGAAGTGAGACTTTATTGATTATGTCACTCTATGTGGATGATCTACTTGTGACTGGAAGCAAAAATGAATTGATTAGTGAATTTAAAGTGCAAATGCAAGAGGTGTTTGACATGACAGACTTGGGAATCATGACATACTTCCTTGGTATGGAAGTGAACCAATCTGATCAAGGAATCTTCATCAGCCAACATGCCTTTGCTTTGAAGATTCTCAACAGATTCTGTATGTCTAATTGTAAATCAATCAGCACACTAGTGCCACAAGAGGAGAAGCTGTCTAGTAATGGGAATCAAGAAAGGATTGATGATAAAGAATATTGAAGCCTAGTAGGTTGCTTGTTTTACTTAACAGCAACTAGGCCTGATGTTATGTTTAGTGTTAGTCTCTTATCGAGATTCATGCACTACTGTGATGTGATTCATTTTAAGCCCGCTAAAAGAATCCTCAGATACATCAAAGGGACTTTGAACTATGGAGTAATGTTTAAGAAGGAAAATGAGCTTAAGCTGGCTGGATATTCTGATAGTGATTGGGCTGGCTCTATTGATGACATAAAGAGCACCTCGGGTTACTTCTTTACCCTTGGCTTGGAAGTTTCCTATTGGAGCTCAAAGAAGCAACAAACAATTGCTCAATCCACAGCTGAAGTAGAATATATTGTTGCTACAGCAGCTATAAATCAAGCCATTTGGCTTAGAAAGTTGTTATTTGATTTGAATGAAAAAAAAGTGAAGCCACTGAGATCATGGTCGACAACCAATGAGCAGCTGCTATAGCCAAAAATCCAATTTTTCATGGTAAAACCAAACATTTCAAAATCAAATTCCATTTTGTTCGAGAATCACAACAATCAAAAGAAGTCAGCCTTGTTCATTGCAGTTTAGAGAATCAATTGGCTGATATTTTGACTAAGCCACTCGGTACTGCAAGATTTGAAGTTCTAAGAAGGATGTATATTGCATACAGTCTAATGAGGAGTGTTGAGCATTGGCCTGCAATGCAACATGTGGCCAGCAGCAAAAACAGCAGCAGCTCACCAAGTAGACCAACATTGGAGCTGAACCAAGTACAGCAGCTAGTTTAGTTTATTTTGCTCATTTTGTTCCTATGTAACTTTGTTTAGTTGCTTTGTAATTTGTTCACAAAGTTAGTAGGATTAGATTTTTTATTAGTACTTGATGTAATAGCTGATATGTCAGCTTACTTTTGCTTGTAATTGAAAGATTGTAATTGCTTTATATTAGTGGGAGCAACTACATCATTAGGTAACTGCCCAAGTATAATGTAACTTACATATATTTTCAAATTATCAATAAAATCACATGAGATTTTCAGTTATCTACTTGTGCAAACTCTCCTCTATTGTTTTGCTTCGGTTTCTTATAGTTTCTTAGCAAATTTGTCTCATGCATTGTTGCTGCCAATGTTCCAACAAAGTGCAAGTGAGATTGGTAAAAAATGTTCTCACGTTTCAGTTAGTTCTTTACTAATTCATTTGTTTAAATGAAAAAAGTTGTGAAATTTGCTACATTTTCCAAAAGAGAGCGAGCAAAATTCAAAATATTAATGAGGACGAAACATGGGATTTAATAATTTCAAAACGTAGGTGCTTGCATGCATTAAAGTTAAATAAATTTAATAATTTCAGCCAACTTTCTTATTGACAGTCGATTCAAGAAAGGCTGATAAAATATTTCTTTATTTATAGATGAACAATGATATATTAAACACACATATGTGAAAATATAAGGCTGATGATGGTGAGCATTTTAATGAAAAATTAAATTACTTTTGCAGAAGGTTTTGAGGTGTAAACACGGATGGGAATGTGAATTTGTTACTATTACAGATGATGATGATGCCCAATGTTTGACCCTTTCGTAAAACTTGCACCGGAAAATCATAGATAATGGCTTTGTGGTTAGCAACCATTCATGCACATAATATAAAATTCTATTTAGTAACAGTAAGTTTTTCTTCTACATTTAGACTCTGCTCAGTCTATACGAGATCAATTTTATCATATTGTATATTGATATTTGTAATTTCTAGGTTTATTGTTGCTATATAGAGGGAATTGATGGGTTAGAAATCTCTTATGAGACCTTGATTTCCTTAGCTCACCAAGAGACTCCCTGCCATTGCCCATGTTTTTCCTTTCTTTCGAGGATTGTAGTATCTCGTCGCATCGAGATTCTGAAGGACAAGTCTTATGTTTTGATTAAATGACAGGAGGGGGTTACAAGAACAAATTACAAGGTGTGTTATTCAACTTGTAGTTTGATGTGTGCCAACATAACACACAAGTCATATGTATATATATCGAGGGAATCGACATCTTTTGGAAGAGTTTTAATCCAAGCATGATAATAGAAAATAGGCTTGGAGATATTGTATTTGGAAATTTGTTTTGTCACTTGGAATACTATCTAAAAAAATGTCGTCTCATAATCAATTGTGCTTCCTTGCACTGGAATACAGTTTGGGACACTTAAAAAACATAAATATAGTATTTTTTGAGTTGGCACATACTATGGAACAAGGAAAATAAAGAGCACAATCAAAATATTTACACCGTTTAGAACTTGTCTATGTCTGCGGGGTCTTACTTAGAGATGAATACACTATGAACTTTATAGTATAAAGAAGTGATTTAAGCCTAATCCCTCGAACACTTAATGCAAGTTCACCTTTGTGCAATTAAGTAAACTCTCTCCCAACTCATTTTAACTATGAAAATGAAAATCAACACTCGACACTAAAAAAGAATTAAGAGTGGATAAGAGATCATGGTAGGTTTATCCGTTTAGAAGCTGGAGTGATATAAAAAAATATGGGTTGAGTGGCAGGTTTTGGTGTCCTCGGAGTTTTGGTTAGGTAAAATTTAATGTATGCGGTGTGGAGAATGAGGATGAAGTTGGGTGTAGAGGGGTACTAAGAGATCCAGATGGGGTGGCAAAGGCATTATTTTCAGGTCCATTTGCAGCAAAAAAATTCTACTGCAGCTGAGGTGGGTCCGATTATAATTGCTTTGGATGTGTTTCTAGCAATGGGGTGGAAAGGTAAAAACTTTCTAATCATTGAGGTTGGATCTCTCGAGGTGTTTAGGTGGGTTGAGAACAAAAGTTTGAGACCGTAGTTGCTGCATACTTTCTTTAAGGATATTGAAATCAGGATGTTCAGAGTTGGTAAAGTCTCCTTCTCGAAAGCTGATAAGCACTGTAACAAGATGGCTTTTGCTCTGGCGGTTGCTGGAATGAAAAGGCCTGGTATGTTTAAGACATGGTGGTGATTTTTTGAGTAATGATGATGTGTTCCTTTAGCTGTGTTGGTACGTTGTTTCTGCTTAAAGGATATGTGGTTATATGGGGTTTTTTTGTGTTGGTGTTGTTTTTTGTTTAGAGAGTTGTTTAATAGAAGAGCCTATTGGAGTTTTAATGGGTGATAGTTGTTGACAATTGCATGGTAAATTGTTGAAAATTGCATGGTTTTGCAGCATCAAATTGCATGGCAGATTGTTAACATTTATGGCAGCCATCAAATTTGACTTAAATGTCAAAAATAGGAAGTGCAATTGGCACCGAAAATTTATGTGAAAAATTTGGCCTGGGATAATTTATTTTTTGGTCCTTGAGATAATGGGCTATTTATGGTTTGATCCTTGAATTTCAACTATAAATAGGCCTTCCCATTTCTCATTTCTATGTAATCCCAACCATTCTTTCTCTTTTAGTTTTCTCTCTTCTCCCATTTGAGAATTCTTAAAGAGTTCTATTTGTTTGTAATATTTTGGAGATAGTGAAGTTATCATCTGGTGTTAGTGCCTGAGGACGTAGGTATAATTTATCGAACCTCGTTAAAACTCTTGTTTTCTTTCTTGTCCTATTTTTCTTTCAATATTTGAGGGTATAATAGTAGTATTTAATTGTGGTATTAAATTACGATAGAAGGGATAATCTGACTAAAGAAAGACTTGGTACTTGAGGGATCCTTGTAATCCACCTCTCTTTCTTGGGAATTGAACTCTGTGTGATTTTTTAGTACAATAATTTACACGCTTCCAACCCTATTAGAGCAACAAGTGGTATCAGAGCTGAAGGTTAATCGTAGTATGCTCTGTGGTTGCAGTTTAAACTGATCTTCCATATCAGAAAAGATTTTCTCAGGTATATTAAAATATTATTGAGATAACGGACGGTTTAGGAACTTCAACATTGTCCATGTGGATAAGATCGACAATGGCAAGTACAAGATTGGCCGTGGAGATCTTTGATGGCACGAGCCATTTCGGTATGTGGCAAAGTGAGGCTCTAGATGCCCTTTTTTAGCAGGGTCTAGACATTGCTATTGATGAAAAGAAACCAGATGATGTATGTCAAAACCATTTTTTTGAAAAGAAAAATGGGAATCGACTTTTTAAAACCAAATGTGGAGTCTCCACCAATCTCTTTGTTTAGGTGTGATTGGGTTACCTATTAAAACGTTTTGTTCCACTTAAAACAATTTTAGTTCACGTAAAATTTTAAAAAAAATGGGTTCGGGAGTCGGTTACGCATGAGGAAGGGTTAGCACCCTCATTACGCCCAAAAATTGGTACCAAATTGATTCAATGCTATCCTTATATCAAAGATTTAAAAAAAAATCTTTTAAAGTATGGTCCTTTTTAAAATGTTTGAGTAATTCAAGTTAGCTATCAAAATTCTCTCGTTTCAAAGATATGCAGCATCATATCCAGCACGATTGGATACGATCCTTTATACCTTTAAAAATACGATTGATTTTGACTCTCAAAAGCTCAAACGCTAAAATTATAAAATGATATCCAAATATTTAGTTCAATGAAAAATCATACCTAGTATGGTAGGGCACGATTTTCCTGAATTCCCAAATATTGAACATTGCCTTATTTCAGAATTTTTGAATAATAAGAAAAATTGGAAATTAGCTCAAAACGCTTTAATTTTTCTTGAAATAAAAACGAGACAACTAATATCAATCAAAATATTGAAATTTGAATCACGATGCAATAATATAGAATAATCAAAGTTACAAACATGTATTACTATACGAAATATTATACAAGTAAACAAAAAGAACAAATTAACAATGAGCTTACATCCAAGAAACTAATTAGGAAGAAATATAACAAGTTTCGAACATAGATGGACAAAAATTTAAATAATAGTGCAAAAGGCTAATAGTCAATATAAAACAACAATACATGAAATAATATGAAAACTAAAGCAACACATAGTATACAAACCAATTTGGAAACAATTTGAAAACTATTAAATATATGAAAATTTATGAAATGAACAACACATGATTGGGTTTGAAATGATGTACATATATAAAAATAAAACTAAGAATATGTAAATGAATATTAAAATAAATGTTGTGAAAGAAGAAATTTGGAGCTAATAGCATGCAAGAATATTTTAAAAACAAAACCTATATACTTAAAGGTGTTAATATACATACAATAATAAAAATCAATAAAACAATATATAATGAAGATATAATACCATAACAAAGAATAAACAATATACATGAAAGAAGAACAAACAATACAATAAAACTATATATACATGAAAGAATCTTAACTAACAAAAAAATAATATATGTTTTTTTTAAAGAATAAATTATGTACATAATAAATTTAAAAGGAAATACAAATAAACATATTTAAAAGAAATTATATATATAATAACATAGAATTAATAGTGTTTATAATATAAAACTAATTTTAATATAAATTATATATATTAATTTATATAAGGGTAATTTAAATTAAGTATTACACAAAATTTTAAAACAATATGACATATAAAAGGTGATTTTAAAATAATAATTTTATAATAAAAACAAAATAATTTATCAAAGTAATTTAAAATGTATAAAGAAATAAGAGATGAAAAAAATGAATTATATAAATGGGAATATGAAAACTCAATTGAAATAAAAATCAAACTAGAGGGATAATTAATAAAATAAAAAAACTATTGAAATTGAAATAATAACTAAAGCGCGATATGCGCGAATGTCTAGGGATCAAAATTGAAAATATTCTAGTTCACAAATCATAACGTTTAGGCGTGGACTAAATTGCAAAGACACGCAAAATCTATGTGAAATTTGAAACGAAATAAAGCATAAATAAGGATCAACGAAGAGTCTGCGCAAAGACGAAGGACTTGGCGTGCAAATTTACCATCTGAAACGCCAAGGCGCGGATCCAACCTATGGATCGGGCTTGCGCGCGGATCTCCCTCCCTCTACACGGCACCGTTTTAGTTAACTAAAAGAAATTAAATGGAAATCTACCAATTCCTTCAAACAACCGAAGCAAATCCCTAGCTTTTTCCCCCTTCTAACTGTCGGTTCATCTCCGCACAATGGTGCTCTCAATCTTGGAGGAACCTTTCATCCTTGGAATCTCTTTTGATTCGATTTCAACGAAGCAAATAGAAGAAATCTATGGCCTATTCGCACAGTAAGGTTTTTATTTTCTTTTGTTTTTTTTTTCTGTTTTAAATGCGAAAAAAACTAAAAGACCAAAAGAATAAATCGAAAAGAAAATCAAAAGCCTCAAGAACTTTGAATTAGAAAATCATCTTTTAA
Organism: Gossypium hirsutum; assembly: GCF_007990345.1. NCBI lineage: Eukaryota > Viridiplantae > Streptophyta > Magnoliopsida > Malvales > Malvaceae > Gossypium > Gossypium hirsutum. The sequence continues at coordinate 122,676,789 of NC_053434.1, forward strand.
CCTTTATTTTAGTATGCGTGTGTATTTCTGGGAAAAAAATTCCCATTTACATCCTTTTTATTCTGTTTTATAGCCGAAAAATAAATAAATAAAATAAAAAGAAAATACAAATTCCCTGCTGTAATTTGTTGTAATCTGCTGTCAATTGCTGCTTTCTCTTTTTGTTTGTTAATCTGTTGCAGGTGTGGAAGCCGTGCTGCTGCTGACAAGGCCAGGCCACTCGTGGGGTGACGTGGAACAACGGAGGTGCACGTGCGGCGCTGGTTTGCACTGGAAACCAGTTGTGGCACAAGCAGAAAAGAAACCCTAGGGTTTCTGTTTTTGAAGGAGTTTGGGTTATTGGGCTTGTTACTGGGCTACTACAATTTGGGTTAATAGGTTCTGAAATTTGGGCTGTAAATGGATTGTTAATAAGTTTGGACTTTTATTTTTATTTTTATTTATTTTTGGTTTATTTTCTGTTAAAGGGCCCGGGCGAAATGGGCCTATTACAATGTACAAGATAAAGATTGGAAGGCAATCAACCAGTTGGCATGTGGCACAATTTGATCGTGCCTTTCTCGAGAGTGGAGGTATGCTTTTTCAAATGAGACTTCTGCAAATAAGTTGTGGGTGACACTTGAAGAAATTTTTTTAAAGAAAAACAGTCAAAATAAGCTTCACTTGAAGAAAAGACTGTTTCGTTTCACTTACGTCCTAGGTACCACAATGAATGATCACATCACCAAATTTAATCAGTTAGTCACTAATTTGCTGAATATGGATGAGACATTCAAAGATAAAGATTTGGCTTTGATGTTGTTGGAGTCACTTCCTGAGGAGTTTGAGTTCCTAGAAACTACTCTACTTCATGGCAAGAGTAATATATCTCTGAGCGAAGTCTGTGCGGCCTTATACAGTTATGAACAGAGAAAGAAGGACAAACAGAAAAACTCAATCAGAAACACAGAAGCTTTAGTAGTCTGAGGCTGTTCATACACTCAGAAAAAAGCTCAAAAAGGGAGATCAAAGTCAAAATCTAGACTCGGGAAAGATGAATGTGCCTTTTATCATGAGAAAGGCCACTGGAAGAAAAATTGTCCAAAGTTGAAGAATAAAGGAAAAGCTGCTCCAGATGCTTGTGTTGCAAAGCATGATACCAGTGACTCTGAACTATCACTGGTTGCATCATCATCATCGTTCCATTCAGATGAGTGGATATTGGATTTAGGTTGTACCTATCATATGTCCCCTAACCAGGAGTGGTTCTCTAATTTAGTAGAACTAAATGGAGGAGTTGTTTATATAGGCAATGACAATGCCTGTAAAACTATTGGGATAGGTTTAATCCAATTAAAGAATCAAGATGGATCAACCAGAGTTTTGACTGATGTTCGGTACATGCCCAGTTTGAAGAAAAATCTCATCTCATTGGGAGCCTTGGAATCCAAAGGTTCAGTTGTTACTATGAGAGATGGGGTTTTGAAAGTGACATCTGTCGCACTTGTGATATTGAAAGGCATCAGAAAAAATAACTTGTATTACTACCAAGGTAGTACAGTTATTGGAGCAGTAGCTGCAGCTTCCAGCAACAAAGAATTGGACTCAATGCAGTTGTGGCATATGAAGTTGGGACATGCCAGTGAAAAATCCTTGCAAATTCTAGCAAAGCAAGGATTGTTGAAAGGTGCAAAGGCTTGCAAATTAAAATTTTGCGAGTGTTGTGTTCTGAGAAAGCAAAAGAGAGTAAAATTTGGCACTGCTATCCATAATACAAAAGGTATTTTGGAATATGTTCACTTAGATGTGTGGGGGCCTTCCAAAACACCTTCGTTGGGAGGAAAACACTACTTTGTTACTTTTGTTGATGACTTTTCCAGAAGATTTTGGGTGTATACCATGAGAACTAAGGATGAAGTGCTTGGAGTTTTTCTTAAATGGAAAACTATGATCGAAAACTAGACTGGCAAGAAAATCAAGCGACTTAGGACGGAAAATAGAGGGGAATATAAAAGTGATCTGTTCTTCGATGTGTGCCAAGAGTATGGTATTGTTTGACACTTCACAGTTAGGGATACACCATAGTAGAATGGAGTGGCAGAGCATATGAATCGACATTGTTAGAGAAAGTTCGATGTATGTTGTCCAATGCTGGGTTGGGCAAGCAATTTTGGGTTGAGGCTGTGACATACGCTGGCTATCTTGTTAATCGTTTTCCATCATCTGCATTAGAAAGGAAAACTCCTATGGAGGTATGGTCTGGAAAACTGGCTACAGATTATGATTCCTTACATGTGTTTGGATCCACTGCATATTACCATGTAAATAAGTCAAAATTAGATCCGAAGGCAAAGAAAGCTCTCTTTATGGGAATCACCTCTAGAGTAAAGCAATTTCATCTTTGGTGTTTAGACACAAAGAAAGTGATCTGTAGTAGAGATGTTACCTTTGATGTATCTACTATATTGAAAAAGGTAGCAGATAAAGATATTTAGACAAACGATACTCCACAACACGTGGAGTGTACTCCAAAACAGGTGGAGTTTGAGTAGGTGGGGATTTTCCCAGTTAATAAGTCTAATTCTCCAGCCACAATGGAGGAATTAGAGGTTGAAGAGGTTTTGACCCAAGAACCATTAAGTACACCAGAACCAGTTGCAGTTGCAAAGCCACGGAGATAAATTCGTAAACCTGCTCAATTTACTGATATGGTAGCCTACGCCCTTCCCGTTGTTGATGATGATATTCCTATCACTTATCAAGAAGCAATGCAAAGCTTAGAAAGTGACAAATGGAAAAGCGCCATGGATGAAGAAATGCAGTCTCTCCGGAAGAACAATACTTAGGAGTTGACGCAATTACCAAAAGGTAAAAGGGCAATCGAATGCAAGTGGGTATTTGTAAAGAAAGATGGATCTCCTAGCAAGAAATATGTTCGCTACAAGGCAAGATTGGTAGCTAAAGACTACGCTCAGAAGGAGGGAATTGACTATAATGATGTATTTTCCCCTGTTGTGAAGCATTCCTCCATTAGAATTTTGTTGGCCTTGGTAGCACAATTGAATTTGGAGCTAGCTCAACTTGATGTAAAGACAGCTTTCTTGCATGGTGAGTTAGAAGAGGAGATCTATATGACTCAGCCTGAAGGATACAAAGATGCTGGTGGTAGAAATTGGGTTTGTAAGCTGAACAAATCGCTATATGGATTGAAGCAATCCCTGAGGCAGTGGTACAAACGATTTGATAGCTTTATGAGAAGGCAGAAATACACAAGAAACAAATATGACAATTGTGTATATTTGCATAAGCTACATGACAGATCTTTCATTTATCTCTTCTTGTATGTTGATGATGTTTTAATTGCTTCGAAGAGCCAAAATGAGATAGATAAGCTGAAAGCTAAATTAAATCAAAAGTTCGAGATGAAAGATTTAGGTGAGGCCAAGAAGATTCTCGACATGGAGATAAGTAGAGATAGACAAAGAGGCAAGCTTTGTTTGAATCAGAAGCAATATCTGAAAAATGTATTACAATGTTTTGGTGTAAATGAAAACACAAAACATGTAAGTACCCCACTTGCTTCTTATTTGAAACTTAGTGCTTAATTATCTCCGAAGACTGAAGAGGAAAAAGAGTATATGGCAAAAGTCCCATATGCAAATGCAGTTGGGAGTTTGATGTATGCAATGGTGTGTACGCAGCCTGACATTTCACAAGCTGTTGGAGTTGTGAGCAGGTATATGCATGATCCTGGAAAAGGACAATGGCAAGCTGTGAAATGGATTCTATGGTATCTTCAAAAAACCATAGACGTTGGTTTAGTTTTTGAGCAGGATGAAGCATTTGGTCAGTTTGTAGATGGATATGTTGATTTCGACTTTGCTGGTGATTTAGATAAACATCGTTCAACTACGGGGTATCTGTTTACTCTTGCTAAAGACCTAGTGAGTTGGAAGTCTACCTTACAGTCTACAGTAGCTGTGTTTACTACAGGGGCAGAATATATGGCAGTTACAGAAGCTGTTAAAGAGGCTATTTGGCTTAATGAATTGTTGGAAGACTTGGGCGTTGTTCAAAGTCACATAAGTCTATTGTGACAGTTAGAGCACTATTCATCTAGCGAAAAATCAAGTCTATCATTCAAGAACCAAGCATATCGACGTAAGATATCACTTTGTGCGAGAAGTCTTTGAAAAAGGAAAAATTTTACTTCAGAAGATTCCGACAACAGATAATCCCGCAGATATGATGACTAAGGTGGTAACAACAATCAAGTTCAATCATTGTTTGAACTTGATTAACATCCTGAGAATTTGAGAACCTTCAGGTGTATGGCGCTCATGAGCGCATTTGGAGGCACTACAAAAGATAGCTTTATTGCATTTGTGGAGTTGAAGGAAGTGTGTGAAGATGTGATTATTCTAATCAAATCTTCAAGGTGGAGATTGTTGACAATTGCATGGTAAATTGTTGACAATTGCATGGTTTTGCAGCATCAAATTGCATGGCAGATTGTTAACATTTATGGCAGCCATCAAGTTTGACTTAAATGTCAAAAATAGGAGGTGCAATTGGCACCGAAAATTTACTTGAAAAATTTGGCATGGGATAATTTGTTTTTTGGTCCTTGAGATAATGGGCTATTTATGGTTTGATCCTTGAATTTCAACTATAAATAGGCCTTCCCATTTCTCATTTCTATGTAATCCCAGCCATTCTTTCTCTTTTAGTTTTCTCTCTTCTTCCATTTGAGAATTCTTAAGGAGTTCTATTTGTTTGTAATATTTTGGAGATAGTGAAGTTATCATCTGGTGTTAGTGCCCGAGGACGTAGGTATAATTTACGGAACCTCGTTAAAACTCTTGTGTTCTTTCTTGTCCTATTTTTCTTTCAATATTTGAGAGTATAATAGTAGTATTTAATTGTGCTATTAAATTACGATAGAAGGGATATTCTGACTAAAGAAAGACTTGGTACTTAAGAGATCATTGTGATCCACCTCTCTTTCTTAGGAATTAAACTCTGTGTGATTTTTTAGTACAATAATTTACACGCTTCCAACCCTATTGGAGAAACAATAGTATGCTGTTATCGGTTTGAGTTTGGTTTTATACTTGGATAAGGGTCATTTTCGTTGGGGGGTATGATTGCATTTTGTAGTCTGTAGCATTTCTTGCAAATGCTGAAAATTGTAATATCTTAATTGAAAAAAAAACACACTCGACACTCAAATGGTGTATAACAACGACACTCAATAATAGTTCCTACTATGAACATGTGTGCTTCTTTTAAATTCACATATCATCCATGAAATAAATAATCTATATATAAGCTCCAGAATCGGTCAAACTCTTCATAAGCTTGTGTAAAGTGAAATAATAAATTTCCAAATGCAATATCTCTGACAACTTTCATGCTTGAACAAGAACTATTCCAAAAGCAGCAATGAACCTGGAAATTATAAATGCCAACATAGAATATATTAAAATTGATCTCACTTGACTGAGCAGTGTCCAAATGCAGAAACACTTAAAATACACTATATTTTTTATCAGATCAACTGAAAATTCGAATGAAATTTATGAAATATATTACCATTTTTGTTTTGATGGAATATTTTGGCAGATTAACAAATCGTAGCAGAAAGTATGGTCTCGGCTTCCTGTAGTGTAAATAACCAAAATTAAGAGAAAACATAAATGTCTATTTTAAAGAACATATAGTACAACCATTATTTTGAAGGGTAGCATGCAAGCTTCATAGGCCTCTCCACATCAAAGATATTTTAGAATTAAATTATTAGAAGCCCTTCTATGAAATGAGAGATATGACAAGAAGCACTAACCATGCGATCCTATTACATCATTGCATCGTGAAATTAGTATATGATTTTAAAGTATAAAGCAATTAGATAAATTACCACCTCTTTTTTATGTATATAAATGATTGAAGTTGACAAATGCCGTTCCCCAAACTACTCTCCAATGGCATACTGCACAAATTAGCAAAATATTATGAGAGATGGTAAGTAAAAAGTAGGATTAAAACAAAGGAATTTCAATTTATATAAGATGTCAAATGAATAATATTTTAACAAGGAAATCAACAGTAATGATATTAGAATGAAAAATGGCATGAGAGCCCAGAGTTGGAGACTAAATATACCACTAAAATTTTTCTTGAAAAAAAATAAGGCCATAAAAATAAATAAATGAAAAGGATGGACCAACCTGACTACAACTGAATGTTTGGGATGTGAGCAATCTTATGCCAATCTGCACCAATGTCCTCCCTGCATCTTTCCTTCAACTGGGGAGTTTCTTTCATATTTAAATATTTCAAATTGGTTAGGCAACGCATCTCGTCCGGAAGCGATGCTAAATTGGGCAAATAAAAGAGAGAAAGCTCTTGCAGATTTGTTAGATGTTGAAGCCCAAGGGGGAGAGACTCCAGCAGTGGAATACTACGAATACGCAAAAATGAGAGATTCTTAAGGGCTTCCCATTGCATGCCCTCTAAATCAACCTCCTTGCAATCTTCTATTGTTAAACTTTTGAGGCCGGTGAGATGTTGCAGGCACTCATCTAGCATGTGAGTGTCCAATCCCTCAATGTTGTCTACACGGAAAGATTTCAATTTGGAGAGAGAAATAGAAGAGGTTGAACTTGATGGGGTCTTAGCATTCATGTTCATCTTCGTAGTCTGCTTTAACGGCCTTGTACTGGTATTCACCAACTCTAGCTCATCATCGAGTGAAGGATACAACGGCATTGAAGTCAAAGGGCAATTGCGAACTTTTAAAGAGGAAAGACACGGAAATGACACGGTTGATGTTCCCATAACTGTTGTGTCGTCCTCATTGGTATCATAACCAATTGCTTCTGTTGTCCTCCACCAACTCTTCATATTCGAACAGTTCCAGAGCCAAAGATGCTTAAGCGATGGGAAGAATGATTCTGGTTTTCCTTGACTTCCTTTTGGGCTATTATCATCCATGTACTCCAACTCAGTACAATACGAAATCTTCAGCTGTTTAAGATAAGGCAATTGCGCAAAGGACGGGAGCTGTTTGAAATTACCCGATATTGCAATATGGACGAGATTTGTAAGCAAAGAAAACCAATTTGGAAACTTGGCATCACCCCTCCATCCTCGAACACCGAGCTCCTTGAGATTAGGATGCGGCTGGAGGTCTTCAAGTGACCTCTCTTCATCATGGTTATCATCTCCCCAGGCCAAAAAAGAGCCCCATTGTAAAACCAACGATCTCAAATGTTGTTTCTCTTTCAAATTAGCAGCCTTAAACTTCTCTTTTGCATTTTTTACGAAGCCCAAATTTGTTATTTCTAGCTCTCCCCTTAAGTTGTTAAGCCCACTCAATTCACTTAGATCTGCACCGCCATGGGACCTATCTTTATCCACTACAAACATGCTTAACGTTTCAAGGGACATCAGCTTTCCTATTCCACGTGGCGTATGAGTTAACCGACAACAACCATGACACGCAAGATGGGTAAGATTCACCAATCTTTCAATCTTATTCGGCAATTCTTCAAGCCCATCGCACCAGTCAAGTTTCAAAGCTTGCAAATTTTGTATCTTGCAAATACTCTCTGGGAGACTCCTTAGACCGCGATTTTTAGAAAAATCAAGGTACCTCAAATGTTTCAACTTATAAATGGAGCGTGGGATCGTTGTAAAATATAAAAAATTCATTTCCAGTACACGCAAGCATCTACAATTTACAATCATCGGATCCCAAGTTTCATCGCTCAAATAGTATCTCGCTTTTGGAAAATGTAACAAGGTTCGCAACTTCTTTCCCTTCAACAAAGGAATTAATGAAACATTAATTGATATGTGGCGACATTTTTCTCCAACCTGACTTATACTTAAATTAGAATCTACAATAGTACTCTCTGTCCCAGCTACTAATTCAGCTAGATCATGCATTACATCATGCATTTTACATGTCATTTCTTCTATCAAGTCTCCTTCTACTTCTTGAAAAAAACTTCTTTCAACTAAATCCTTAAAATATCTAAACCCAATCTCTTCAAGAGATTGCTTTGGATTTGATTGCTTTACGAAACCTTGTGCAATCCAAAATTGAACAAGTGTTCGTACATCAATTTCATAATCTTTCGGATACAATCGGCAAAAAGCAAAGCAATGCTTCAAATGGGATGGGAGATGATCATAACTCAAGTGTAGGTAGAATTTCTCCGTCAATTTGTGATATTTTAGCAAGTTCATTATCTTTGAAATAAAGCCACTCATTTTCAGTTTCTTTCAAGGATAACGTACTAGCTATTGTCCTTATGACTAAGGGAACCCCACCACACCTTTTTGAAATTTGTTTCCCAACTTCCACAAAGGTTGAATTTGTTGAGTCTACATATCTTTGCTCAAATGCTATCTTTTTGAACAAAGACCAAGTAGCATCATCAGACAAGCCTTTCAGTTTCAAAATATGGGATTGACACTTATTAGTAATCTTAGCTACCTTTTGAGATCTAGTAGTTACTATTATTCTACTCCCTTTAGCCCCACCCATCAATAACTTCTTTAGCCTAGACCACTGTATTGGATCCTCATTCCAAATGTCATCTAAAACAAGCAAATATTTCTTCCCATCAATTTTATCTCGAAGTTGTTTTTGCAATTGATCCATTTCAAGATTTTCATCAAGTGCTTGATTAGTCACAGATTTGATAATGTTTGCTACAATAACTTTCACATCAAAAACATTTGAAACACACACAAACATTGTCAACTCAAAATTACTTTTGACCATTTCATCGTTATAGACAAGTAGGGCCAAAGCAGTCTTACCTAACCCTCCAAACCCCATAATTGGAATGATATAAACATTCTCTTCACTTTGAAACTCTAACACGAGTTTTAGAAGAGCCACTTTATCATCATCCCTCCCTATTATTTCATCTTCACGCTCAAAAGAGTGCGTTTGCTGCCTCTTTTTAGTCATGAAAGAGGTTTCCATGGGACGGTCACGCTCTACAAAGTCGAACATCTTGGCCTCACTTCCAATTGAAGCTAATCTGGCCTTAATAGCCTTAATTTTCCCACCGATTTTGAGACCGTAAGCAAACTGGTTTGAGCTTGAAAAGAAAAGGCGTACCTCTTTCGTCAGCTTGTTCTCACCCATTAGATCTTTCCACAAAGTTTCGGTAGAGAAATCATCAATCAAGTCGTCCGCATCATAAAGTACATCTTTCAGCTCTTCAAGCCAAACTTTGACAAGATTGTTGGTCGCCGATTTCTCTTCTGCGTCAAGAAGCACAGCTTTGATTGTGGATACGGTGCGTTTGAGGTCGTCGAGGTCATCTTTGAGATTCCACCACAGTCCAATTTGAGAGAGAGCAAGAGAGCTCAACTTAATAATGAGCTCTGTGGCAATGTCAAAAGCAATTGCTTCGGCCATTGTTGTTTCAAACTGAAATCAAGGCTAAAAGTGTTTGATTACTGCAAGAGGAGGACTAAGATGAAAATGGTTTGAAAAAGATGAAACACAGATGTGGATCCATACATGCAGAGACTAAGTATTTTTAGATAGTACCAGCCAGCCACCAAGTAGTATAATTAAATGAAAATAATGTTGATTGGTGGGAAATGGTCCCACCATGTTTAATATTTGACGCAAATTTCTCAATGGTGCCAAAGCTGGAATGATGATAAATCCAAGGTGTTTAGATATTATGAAAAATTAATGAAAAATCTACGGAAGAAAAGAGAAGAAGGAGCCAAACCCATGGAATCCAAGGTGTTTAGATATTATGACTTTATCTCTTTTGCAAACAATTATATCTGTTTAGATATTATGAATCCAAGGACCCAAACTCTAATTTTCTCTCATAAAAGGGTCTCTCGAATTTTCTCTTTCATCTTATTTTTTTCTTCATTATTAAATACTGACTTAAACATAAAAGATATATCTCAAAATACAAGCTCTATTGTAAATTAAAAGATATACCTCCTATCTCACTTTGCAAGAACCTAATATTGTAAATTAAAAGCAACCCCGCTCATATTGTAAAATGGATTAGGCAAACAAAAGAAAACAACAAATTCAAATAGGTTAGTAGGTTAACAAACTACTTGGGTCTAAATTTTGTAATTGTTTTTATATTAGGGTTTAAATTTTTTTGTCTAAATTAATCTTTGAGCTTCGCATTTGTTCCCACATTAAGGTCTAGATTAGGCTATTGTTCCAGTGGCTTAGACTTTTCTTTTGTCTAAATTAGTTCCTAAACTTGGTAATTATTTCAATATCGGAATCTGAATCTTTTTTAAAAGAAATATTAGAGACTAACTTGAACAAAAAAAGCCCTAGTGTGAGAACAATTGTTAAGTTGAGAGACTAACTTGTAACCAAAAAAGTTCAGGCTCTAATGTAGGAATAATTGTCAAATTCAAGCTCAGATAGTGAATTAACCCTAAAAAATTACTTTAAATAAGGTTAGCATTTAATGTATTATCAATGAAATTTTTTAATTTCACAAAAAGGTTTTAAATTCTATCACATGTTTCATTAAAAAATATTATTCTACTTCATCTTAAAGAGTTATGTGCCAAAACCTTGTGTGTTGTTTAAGTTGTTTATTGTCTCAAGTGTGACTTCGGTTCGAGTTGTTCCAGTTGTGTTGTTGTTAGAAAAAAAGAGGCATGTGCCATCCATTTAACTATGTTTCTCTAGTTTTTAAACTTTACCGTTTCAATGTATTATGAAATAATTTTCCTTTAAAATAGAATAAAAAATAACATAAAAACATATAAAATGATTGCTTGAACTATACATTCAAAAATTATAACCCAAATTTAAATTGGATTTTAAATTTAAAAACATTCTAATTGAATTCTCAAGATATCATAATCATATCAATTTGATTTTATAGGGATAAATCTTAAAGTTATACATGAACTTTGATTCAATGTGCAATTTGATGCATGAACTTTAATTTAGTGCAATTATACACATATAAAACTTTATTTTGATTCAATCATACACGTTCAAAGAAATTAATATATCAATTTATTTTTTGTAGTGGATAAGTATAATTATTTTTTATGCAATATATAAACATAAAATGATGTTTTATCAATAATTGTGTTAATAATTTGTGAGAATTGAATAAAATTAAAATTTCTTGTATAAAATTGCACATTACGGCAAAGTTCATGTATAGTTTTGAGATTTAGCCTATTTTTTTATTAACTTAGCCATTAGCTTGAGCATTAAATGTTCGCTCAAATATAATAGGGAACATACTTAAAACACATGTATACGTATTTGTCAAAAAAGAAAAGAAATAGTCATCTTAAATTTTATAATCTTGTTATGTTTTTAGCATGTTAGAATCAAGTTATCAATGTGATGAGTACGCAAGTATGTGCAATTTAATCCATGTCAGATTTGAATTGAAATTTAAAGCCTAAATTGACAGCTAAAAAAATAAAATGATTTTTTTAATACTAATACTTTAAGGACTTCATTAAAACAATTTAAAATTTGAATAATAATTCGAGAATATTTAATACAAATAACTTTATATAAGAATATAAATAATATTATATTTAAAAAAATTATAACACATTTATTTTTCATATCATATTCATGTTTGCGCGATTGATTAATACATACAAAGCATGATTTATTTCCATTTGTTGATTATGGTGAGGTTGCATCAACTGTTGAAGAGGTTAAGCTTAAATATTTTTTCTTACTATGAAGTTCATAGTGTATTAATCTTTCCACATGCGAGTTTTGAATTGCGTAAAGATTTTGATTATTTTTAGTTTTTTTTTCTTTTTGAGATTGGGCCTCTTTGGGATAGTTTTCAATATGGCTTGATGATTCAATGAATAAAGAAATAAAAAAAGTTGTGCAGAATTTTCAATTTTGAATGGCGCTGCAATTATATTATTAAGAGTAGTAGCATTTTATTTATTATTAACATATATTTGTTTATTATAAGTGGGGTTCATCATTTTTATTTATATATTGCTAACAATCTCATTTTATAGTGGTAGCATTTCACGTTTATTTTAAATATATATGTTTAGTCGATTGAGTCTTAATTCGATTGGTATAAGTATTATTGTCAATACAGGAGGATATGGATTCGAGTGTGTTAAAACGCATTATCTTACTATTTATGGGTTGGAGAGAAGCTATGGTAGTTCTAGTCATTGTGTAAAAAAAAGCAGATATGATTAGAACATATAGTGAGATTATTCAATATATATACATATATTTATTAGGAAAGGGTTAAATATAAAATTTATACATAAACTTTGATTTAATGTACAATTTAATACATGAATTTTGATTTGGTGCAATTATATACATGAAACGTGAATTGTTGTTCATATATATATATATATATATATACATGAAACTTAGATTTTGATTCAATTATACACACTAAAGAAATGAATACATATATTTATTTTCACATTGGATCAATATAATTTTTTATATATACAAAATATCAAAGTAAAATGGTGCTAATTCAATAATATTGTTAGTGATTTGAAAAAAAATGAATTAATGAAATTAAAAATTACACAAAATCGAAATTCATTTATAATATTGCATTAATTAGTGATTTGAAAAAAAATGAATTAATAAAATTAAAAATTACACAAAATCGAAATTCATTTATAATATTGCATTAACATATAATTGATTAAAATTGCAAATTAAAATTAATGAACATAAAAATTGGGATTTTATTTTTTGTTTTTTTTTTAAAATTGAACTTATAATTATATCAATAATTACCTTTAAAAATTATCATTAGAAGTATTAAATTAAATAAACAACTTAAAAATTAACTTGTCTCAACACAATTATATATATTTATATTTTTAAATTCTTTTAACTTTTTGAATTTTTGTCCCATTTTATAAAATTTTAAATTAATTCCCAAAATATGTAATGCTTGTGATTATTTTTGAAATATGTGGATTTTTTAGGTTGGATGTTGAGATTATTGTAAAATTTAAAACACAATAATTTTCGAGCTCTTTTAAGATTAGAGAGGGAAAAGAAAAGAGATTTGACAAATATGACTTCCAACCACAACATCAATGGTGGTGAAGTATGTTTATTCATGAACATTATGTAATGTATGATTTGATATATGAACTTTGATTTGGTGTAATTATATAAATAAAATTTTGATTATAGTTTAAATGTATACATGAAATTTTGATTTTAACCAAATTGTATACATTTATAAAAATAAAGAGATTAATCAATTTTTATATTAAAAAATATAATTATTTATGTATAAATGAAAACTCAAATGTTGATATATACATACATTATCCATAGAGTCTAAATAGTATTTTAAAGATGTCATCACCCACTAAGTAATAATTAAATAAAAAAGTTACTAATTTTATATTAAAAACTTAGTTAAGGGACAGTCTTTCTTTATAAATTTTCTGCACTTTCCAGTGTTTTTTTGTGGATTATAATGAATAGCAGCACAATGATGTTATGAATAAAGAACAAGTCGTAGGGCAGAATTTTCATTTGAATTTATTATATTATATTTAATCACAAGTTTTTTTATATAAATATTTAAAATTATTTATAATTATTCTCTAACTCTTAAATAAAAATATAAATATATTTTAATACACTCAAATCTATATCAATCGAATTAAAACTCAATCGATTTTAATCACAATTTTTTCTCTCTCCATATATAGTTAAAAAGGAAGAAGACTATTACTGTTTTATACTATACTCTTATTATTAATTATTGGTATCGTTGTTATGAGTGCGTTAATATTTGTTGCTAGTGGTAGTAACATCTTAATTATTTTATTATACATTTGTTTGTTTATTGTAAGTGGGTTGACGATTTTTATTTGTTTATTTTTTGAAATTTTGTCTCATTCTTTTGTTCCATGTCATGTTGGAAAAAGAGTTTGAATAAACAGATTTGGAGTATATAAAAATGGCACGAGTTAAAATTGTATAATTCAAATTTTGAGTGATTACTTGTAAATTAAGTAATATATATATTTTTAAAAGATTTAGTATTTATTAGTATAATATGTTTAGGTATAATATATTAAACATTGATTAGAATTAAGTTTTTTAACCTATAAATAGATGTAGTTGAAACTCCTATTGTATTATTCGAATTCGATATTAGTAAATTTTTTCTTCTTCTCTGCCTATTTTTTTTTCCAAAAAAGTTTTCACTTAAGATTTATGTGTTCAATTTCTCTTTTCTTTTTCTTTATGATATTTCTACATTACAATTATCGATGTTTAATTTTTTACCTTACGTACGTGTTGTTAGATTTAATCTAGTTGAACACTAAATAAAGAGGAATTTTGTACCAAAATTATGAAATGATTGTCATCATCTTTATGAATGACTTGGTGAAAGAAGTAGAGAAATTTGAGATAATTAAAAATTCCTTTTCTTATCCAATCATTACCTTTTAGGTGTATTGGGAGCTGCTTTCAAACTAGATAAGATTATTTACATTATTGTTATCTTCTTTTTTCCAAGCACTTTTTATAGTATTTTTTTCCATATCCTTCTTACTAATAATTTTATTATTTTTTAATATTTTAAAATTTTGTTAGGAGTTTTTAGGTTTTAAGAAGAAAAATAAAAGATTTTTTTTTGGTACTAAGTAGAAAATAAAATGTTTGTGAGTTTGTCTCCACTCACTGAGCACGTCCATTTACATTATATGAACTATATCCTATCAAGTGGGAGTAAAATAGGTATGCTTTTATGATGTCCCTTCGAGTAAAATACTTTCACTCGAATTAAACATGTTTCTTGTTATCCTACAATGGGTGATGATTCGGGGTTTACTAAACCATATATAATAAACCCTAAGAACAAACAATTAATGCAATAACCCTATAAAATGGCGTTGGTTTGGATACCCCTTTGATGTTTTGTCTTCGTTTTGGTGTTTGTTTTGGGGGTTGTGTCACTTTGGGTTAGTTTTCAATATATGTGTGTTGATGATGCAATGAATAAAGAAATCAAAAGTCGTGCAGAATTTTCAATTGTGGATGGCGCTGCAATTATATTATGAAGAGTAGTAGCATTTTATTTATTATTAACATATATTTGTTTATTGTAAGTGGGATTCATCATTTTTATTTATATATTGATAACAATCTCATTTAATAGTAGTAGCATTTCATGTTCCTTTTAGATGTACTTATATTTATTAGGAAAGGGTTGAAGTTTTTTATTTGTTTATTATTAGGGTTAAATATCAAATTTATACATAAGTTTTGGTTTAATTGTACAATTTGATACATTAATTTTGATTTGGTATAATTATCTACATGAAACTTGAATTCTGGTTCATATATATGAAACTTTAATTTTGATACAGTTGTAAACATTAAAGAAATGAATACATATATTTATTTTCACATTGGATTAATATAATTTTTTGTATATGCAAAATATCAAAGTAAAATGGTACTAATTCAATAATGTTGTTTGTGATGTGAAAAAAATTGAATTAATAAAATTAAAAATTACATAAAATTAATTTTCATGTATAATATTGCATATTAGACCAAAGTTTGTGTCATCTCTTATTATCATAGGTGATACATGGATTTAATGGAGCTCATATGCTTATATATAAAATTGCAAATTAAAATTAATGAACATAAAAATTGGGATTTTAATTTTTGTTTTTTTTAAATTAAACTTATAATTATATCATTAGTTACCATTAAAATTTATTATTAAAAATATTAAATTAAATAAATAAATTAAAATTGAACTTGCCTACACACGATTATATATATTTATATTTTTTAAACTTTTTTAAACTTTTTGAATTTTTAAGGATTTTTGTCCCCATTATTGTAAAATTTTAAATTAATTCCCAAAATATGTGTTGTATTTATGATCGCCAGCTTGAAATACGGATGCGGTTTGGATCGCCTACCCTCGACCCGATTGGGCCCTACCAATGAGATGCGTGCGTGTCTCGTAGTGAGAATTCGCCAAAAGAGCTTGCAAGGATGGTTCACAATCCCAGTTCGCATATACCATGGAGTTCACATGTGGAGGCTATGAAATGCAACAAGCAGACCAGAATAGTAGACATGTCCAACATGCATGGATCTTACTAGGAACCTCAATTCCATGAACATTAACATGTATAAATTCTCAATTGTTCCCTTCAATGAGACACAAGGAAAGGTTAGTCAATAATATGCAATGCTTGTGATTAGTATTGAAATATGTGGTTTTTTTAGGTCGGATGTTGAGATTAATGTAAAATTTTAAACACGATAATTTTCACACCCTTTTATGGAGGGAAAAGAAAAGAGATTTAACAAATATGACTTCCTACCTCAACACCAATGATGTTGAAGTTTGTTTTATTATTTTTACTTTTTAGGGATCAATGTCAAAATTATTCATGAATATTGATGTAATGTGTGATTTGATACATGAACTTTGATTAGGTGTAATTATATAAATGAAACTTTAATTATTATTTAAATGTGTATATAAAACTATAATTTTAACGCAATCGTACATATTTATAGAGGAAAATATTCAAATACCTTTCATTCAAGTTAGACTATGAAATTGAATTTCCTTTGTTGCTCCTACTAATACAATTTCTTTGTTTATCATCTTTCCTAATATATGACAAATTTTTGCAGTAACCCATCAAGAAAGTATATGCAGAAAAAAAGGAGGTAATAATTTATCTAATTGTTTTACACTTTTAAATCAATCATAATAATCTCACAATTTTTGCATTGTACTGTGATGAAATCCTCTTGAAATTGCAGCTTACACCAAATACTAAAATAGTTATCCACACCACTCTTTTCTTTTCTTCTACTTTTCTGATAAAAGGAGATTGCATAATTTTCAACAAAACAAAAAATGGTAATATATGTCGTAAGTTTACTTCTAATTTCCAATTGATCTGATATAAAGGGAAGGGTGTATTTCAAGAGTGATGATATATGTACAAACTGAATAGTAGCTTATACGGTACCTATGCTATTAACAGATTCTTGGAGGCATAATCGAGCGTGCAATGTCCTCGCCAAGTAAGTAAATTCAATAGGGGTTGGAGGCTAAAGGTTGATACATAAAAAAACGGGAGGGGCATAGTTCTGCTTCAAACAAAACCCCAAATTTAGCATCTTGTGTTGTTAAAATAAGTAAATTCACCGTACTTTTTTGTTTTTGGCTCTCTTCTTCGGCAGAATGTAGCGTACAGTACAAGAAGCAGGGACCATCCCTTCTACCATGATTTGTTTATCTGCCCACATATTCCAACAAAACGAATATGGTAATAAATGTCATCAATTTCCGTCTAATTTCCAATTGATCTGATATAAATGGTGTTGAGCCCAATTTTGGCCCAACTTAAACCAACCCTAACCAAACCCAATTTAGCCCACCAGACTAAAACCCTAAGCCTAGCCCAAGCCTAAACAATTTTCAGCAAAAAAGGAAGAGAAAAACCCTAGCCGCAGCCCCACCTTGGCCCGCCACTACTAGTGGTCTGCCACCAGCACATCCACTTGCCTCCACCACTCTATGCCTGCAAAAGAAGACAAAAAAGGACAACAAAGAAAAACACCAAAAAATGAAATTCTTTGTATTTTTTTCTTTGGATTTTGGGCTATATAAAAGCCCTATATTCATTGTAATGGAGGGGGGGTTTTGCTCTTTTTTTTTGTGATTCAAGAGGGGATTTTTCTTTTTTTGAGATTCAAGAACAAAAAATCAGTATATCAATAGCAATAAAAAAGGTTCAAAGGTTTTCATTATATTCACTCAAATCGTAGTAAGAAATAAGGGATAGAATCAAAGGTTTATATTCTTTCCTTTTCATTTTTTTATTTTTTTATTTTCTGAATTTATTTATATATTCCAACTCTTTCTTGTTGAAAACAATATTTATATATATATTAGATCTAAAAAAATATATAAAAAAAGAATGAAAGAAAGTTACCTCTAGGCGATTTCTGGTCACCGTGTACGGTGGCCGGCACGGCGGAGCCACGGTGGGGGTGGCCGGATCCCTAGGCCGGCTCTGAGTTCTCTATAGAGAGAAAACTCCTCTTTTTTTTCTTTTTTTTTTCCAAACTCAGAAAAATGAAATTTCAAAAAAAAATTGACTTTTATAAGCCCTCGGTACGACGTTGTTTTGGGGCCAACACTCAACACCCAAAATGGCGTCGTTTCGCTTGACCCGCGCGAGACCTGACCCGTCGGCCTCAGGATCAGCGTGTTTTCACACGGAAGGGCTAATTGCGCTTTCAGCCCTTCCGCCTTTTTTGCTTTTGAACTTTGTTTGCCTCTGCTTTTAATTTATGCCCAGGAATTTGATTTCTTTTCTAATTTGGTCCCCTTGAAGCTGCGCGTTTTGGGTCAAAGGACTATTGTCCGTTTTAGTCCTTCCCGGTTATTTGCGTGTGGAATTAATCCCCTCTTCTTTTATTTATTACGGATTTGCCCCAAAATATTGTTCTCAGATTTGATTATGTCCTTCCTATTATTTTTATTGTTTCTGTTTACCTTATTTATATTATTATGTTTGCATTTATCTCTTATTTTATTCTAATACTAGGATTATTAGCACTTCTATTGTTTTTACTATTAATTAATGTATGTTTATTATATATGTACGTATGTACATTTCTATATATAAGTATTATTTTTATTACTTCATTTTAATATTACTATTATATCATATTTACTTTCTGCATTTTATTATTATTATTATTAGTGTATATTTTTATGTACATATATGTATATATATACTTTTATATATAGTATTGTTTTTTTAAATTTAATATTTTTGTTTGCTCTTTGTATTTCTATTATATTATTATTATTATTATATAGTAGTGTGTATTTGCATTATATGTATATATATATTGATATATAGTATTATTTTTGTTTACTTTACTTTAATATTATTATTACCATTATCATCCTTATTGTAATTACTATTACCATTGTATTATGTTTTTTTAATACTATTTTAAATACCATGCATGTTGTGTACATTCTTAATACTATATTATGTACATATTTTTCAATACCACGTATATTTTTATTATTATTTCTATTATTACGTATATATTTCAATACATGCATGTATGTATTTATGTATTGTTATTATTAGTTACTATTGTATATATATCACTGTTTTCAATAAATATTATTTTTTTAATCTAGTACTACGCATTTTACATATATATGTTCCCCATTACTTCATATTTACATTATACTATTATTATTCCTGTTATTATTATTATCGTTAGTTATCATTGTCAGCTCCATTTTACCATGTTCTATTTATTTCTATTTATTAACTTATGCATTCGACCATTGCATTTTCTTCATGTATTTGTTTATATTACTAAACCTTGCTTTTATCTTCTTATAATTGCCCATATCATTGTTATTAACACTGTCGCACTTATTATTGCGTATTAGCACCATAATTTGCTTTCGTGTTTTACTATAAATCACGTTATATTTTTAATCAATACATTAAAAAATTTTTTTCATAAAAGTAATTTCCGTATTTGGTAATTCGAAACAATCGTGCCCTAACTTACTGGGTTTCGACTTCTTCTCATTTTACCTAAATAACGGAGTATTCTTTTTAATCAATATGAGTTAAAAAAATGCTTATTCTCGGAGATACGAAGTGTTGTGCCCTAACTTACTGGGTATGATATTTTGTCTCCTCGAAATAAGAATTTGTTTTAAAATAAAGGCAATATTCAATGTTTGAGAATTCGAGAAAACGTGGCCTAACTTACTGAGTTCCGATTTCTCTCGTTTATTCTAAATAATCGAATACCCTTTTTATAAATTAAAATACACAAATTTCATAAAAGGCAAGCTCGTTCTCGAAAATTCAAGATGTCGTGTCCTAACTTACTGGATGTGACATTTCATATTTTGAGACGAGAAGGACTTTAACACTCGAGCATTTTAATAAAGAGGGATCTTATTTCAAAATTTATTTTAAATCTTTTCAATTTTCGATATTAAGACATTAATTAATCAATTAGGTGCCAATTTTGGGCGTTACGAGGGTGCTAATTCTTCCTCGTACGTAACCTACTCCCGAACCTGTTTTCTTGATTTACGTAGACCAAAATCGTTGTTTAAATAAATCAAACCATTTATTAAAAACAACCACTTTTACAAGGTGATCTAATCACACCTAAAAAGATTGGTGGCGACTCCCAATTTTCGTTTCCATTTTCAAAACCAAAGTCGATCCCCTTTTTTTCAAAAAAATGGTTACGACAGCTTGGCGACTCCACTGGAGAGTTTTATAAGAGAGTCAAGCCACAAGTTGATTAACTTTTGTCTTTTTTCGAAAATTGAAAATTTAGTTTTGATATACGATCTCTTCATTGCGTTTCACCCGTTTTTCGTACTGTTTTCATCATTTTATTCCTATTTTCTTTAATCATTTCAAGTTTTTATGCATATATCTTCTCGCATTGCATTGCATGACCGTTGTGGTCACACCCTTAAGTGGGAGTGAAAAACTACGCCTTCGTGAGGTTTTCGCCTCCGTGTAGGATAATGGATCACTTTCGGAATACATCCGTGCCTATGGTTTTGTGAGATTTTCATCTCCATGTAGCCATAGGGAAATGTATTCCCCTGAATTGAACTCGATTCAAATGAGCCTATAATGGGTGAGGATCGAGGAATCTGTTGGTTCAGGTACCCTTATTTTAGAACCAAACCACATATAGAGAGACCTAGGAGCCCACCCTAGGTAGAGCCACTCCGAACCCCTAGTGGTCACCCGAATTGCTTTATTTGTTATTTATTTATCCTACACTAACGTGTTTTATTTTTGTTTTGTTTATAATTGCATTACATTACATCATCCTAGGAATGAGGTGTTGATTCATATTTGATTGCTAAATAGAACAGTTTGTCATAAGAAAATAGATTTCTTGATAAAGTGGATTATAATACGGTTGTCTAAATATGGTCCAAGTGAACACATGAAAGAAGTCTGATAGCCTGTGAAGAAATACAAGACTTTGCTTCATTGCCTGAAGACAGAAACTGATAAAGACTATTCGAGAGCCATCACGTCTTGACCTTCTTAAAAAAACTGACAAGTATCACAGTAATAAGTGAGCAACGAGTCGCAACCTAGATCGAGCAAAAAAAGAGTTAATATAGACATCTCTTGGAGAATTCGTCAGACTCGACCATAAGATCCGGATATGAAGAGGAAGATAGGTGTCTTCACTTGGAATATGAGAGAAAAGCCGTATATGTAGTCCGTTTTATGTAAAGAAATTTGCTTTCTAGAAAAGTTGTTCTAATAAAATTAAATTTAGAATCAATGCCTTCCTTTTTTTTGCATTCATGCATTTGCATTACATTACATCAAAGAAAAAAATGTGTTGATTCGAAATTCGATTCCTAAATAGAATAGTTTGTCATAAGGAAACGAATTTCTTGATAAAGTAGATTATAGTGCAGTCGTCTGAATATAGTCCAAATAAACACGACGAGAGAAAGCTGATAGTCCACGGAGGAATACATGATGTAATTGCCAGAGATTCAAGCCAACAAAGGTTATCCAAGAGTATGACGAGAGAAAGCCAGAAGTCCACGAAGGAATACATGACTTGATTTAATTCCGACGAAGATTATCCAAGAGCTGACACTTTTTTATGAGTATCATGGAGATAAGCGAGCAAGAGATCGAGGCTCAAATTAAGCAGCAAGGAGCTAGCAAAGGCATCTTTTGGAGAATTTACAGGATTCGACCATGAAGAAAAGATCAGCGATTACTTGGACTATGAAAGGTAAGACCGCATATGTAATCTATTTTCATGTAAAGAAATATGTTTTCTAGAAAAGTTATTCTAATGGAATTGAATTCAATATCAACATCTCCTTTTCTTTTGCATTCATGCATTTGCATTGCATCACATCACATGCATTTAAATCCATAAAAAGACCATAATTAAGGTTAAAAATGGGGAGAAAGAGAGTGAGAGAAAGAGGAAATCTGGAAGCAATACATCCTCACGGTACACACTCTAGGACAAAGAATATGGATCAAAGACTTGAGCAGATCCAGAAAAAAATGTAAGAGCAATTACAGGAACAATTGGCAAAAATCCAACAGGAAATGAAAGATCAAATGTTGGAGGCCCAAAGGAATATGATTGCTGAAATGGCTCAGGTGCTGAAAGGGGCAACAGGTAAAGGAAAGGCCCTTATGACTATCACTGAAGAGGAACTGAGGAATAAAAGTCTCCACACTTTTGCATACTCAGGAGTGTTTTGAACAATGGGACTGTGGAAGAGATCTCTTTATTTTTAGAGCTAATCTAGAGTAATATTCAAAACAGGCTTGTTGCTTTGAGCCTAGAAGTAATAAAAATCCTTTTGTGAAGTAGGCTTGTGTCCTAAGTCTTTATTTTAATAAAATGCATCTTTTTGTGAGTAAATATTCTTTTATTTCATACTATAGAAATAATTGTTCATAGATTCTTTTTATTTTTTGGACTTTCTTTCAAATATTCATTTATTCTCCATTCATGATTGTACCATACAAATAATCATCTTTAGAATCATTTACTCTTTGGCATCTGCCTTCAATAGGTCCCCAGATATCAACGACATGAGCGACGTTGCTATTGACCCAGAGTCTCCTTTTAAGAGAGATATGTGTCTTGAGGGATCTCAGGACTTGGAAAGTGACAGAGATTGTAACATATCTTTTGATGTGTTAAGGATGGTAGAACAAGATAAAAAAACAGATCCAATTATATAAAGGGCCATTGGCATTGCAAGCCTTGGAAAGAAGTGAAGATCAAAGCCTAGCTCACCACAAAGATAAAAGCAAGACATCATTGAGTTATTCCCAATTTAAAGATGTTTTTGCATGATTGAATCAAGATATGCCTAAGCTACTAAGACGTGAAGATGCTCGAAAGGCACATGATGATGGTTTTTTTAATGGCCAGGCTAATCATGAGGATTGGGTACTGCTAGTCCACTATGGAAGGGGATTGCATCAGTTATGCCATAAATACTGGATTAAGGAAGACAAGATTTATGTGCCTCATTTTTGCACAGGCTTTTACATATGTGGGGCATTGATGTTAAGGGATTGATCTCGTCAAAAGTTTCAGGTCAACAAAGATTCATCCTTGTGGTTGTCGGTTACTTCACTAAGAGGGTAAAGGTAGCTTTATATGTCGATATTACAAGGTCGATAGTTATCAAATTAGAAAAAACAACAAAAAACACAAAAAAGAATAAGAAGAAAACAAAACAAAAAAAAATAAAAATGCCAAAAAGATTATATCTAACTGCACAATGTCAAAAGTTCGTAGTTTGTTTGAAGATCAGACGCCATATCACAGTGCAGCAAAGGTAGCAAAAAAATTATGGAAGATAACTGAGACTTTTAAAGATTGGCATAAGGAAGTGACCTTTTACCCTCTATACTCGTCGAACGTTGGCCAAAACCTTCACTAGGGCAACATATTTCATTAGTCTATGGGATAAAAACGATTTTGAAGATGAGATTTCTTTTCTCCGAGTCTTGTCAGAGCTGAAGTTAGATAAGACAGAATGGATCCAATCCTGATAGGATCAATTGAATTTGAAGAGAGAGGGTCGAAAGCTATCTGTCGAGGTCCAATGCACCGAAAATAATTAAGGCGAGCTTACGATAAAGAGGTTTATCCTAGAGAATTCCACGAGAGAAACTTGATATTGAAGAAGATCCTTCCTATGCAAAAGGACTTCAAAGAAAAGTGATTGCCGAACTAAGAAGGACCTTATGTAGTAAAGAAGGCCTGTTCTGGAGGGGAATTAATATTGATCGAAATGGATGGCAAAGATTTTCCCAAATTAGTGAATTTAAATCCAGTCAAGGAGTATTCTACCTAAAAAGGGAGAAGCCAAGGTAAAAACTCGCAAAGAGAGCCTAAAGAAAATTAAAAAAAAAGTAAAAAAAAAGAGAGGCCAAGGTGAAAACTCGCAAAGGGCACCTTGAGACCAAAGGGATTCGAGTTGAAAACCTGAAAAGGGCGGCTCAATTTTTTATTAAAGTGGGGCATACAGTAGTCTTGCTATGCCTGAATTAACAATAAAAAGGTATGCTACATCTTGGGGCATCGACAAAGTACTCCGGATCCCCTAAACACATATTAAGCTCAGAAGAGTCCTAAAGAAGTTGGTACAGAGAAGCTCAAGCTGCGATATCTAGGGCACCTAGTTTTTCATTTTACCCATTTTGAATCTGCTATATTTGATTAACTTATTCATTTTGAGTTAATTTCCTTCTTATTGCATTTGCAATCTTTGATTAATTTATTCATTTCGGGCTATACTCCCAATCAATTTCCTTTTTGTCCATTGTTTTGATCTTTTTCAAGCATTTTGCATTGAAATAACGATTAATGGACCAATAATACTTTCACAAAAGAAGTTCTGCATATTACTTTGGAAGTTTCTAAATAATACAAGAACCTGAAACAGGATTATTGTTCAGAACTCACCAAGCCTAAGGGTTGGAAATATTTAAGCGTAAATTGAAATTATCTCATTGGGATTTCTGTCAAAGATATTGGTTGAGCAGAAAAATCATATTAGTGTTATAATCCCGACAAAGAACAAGTAATGAGATTATTCTCAAGAAAATAAAAATGGTATTCTATATTCATACAGATATCGAGCATATACAATGGGTCATTACACCCAAGGAATGGTGTAACAGATCAAATTGATTGAAGATGAAACAAATCCCATACCCTGAGTTGCAGTGGGTTAGATAAGCAAAAAAACTCCATAAAGTTTGAGTGGGACAAGCTTGTCGAGCAGATGAGATTGTTTCTTCGAGTTTTCTATGCCAGCTAAACAAGACGACAGAATAATGCGTCAACAATAAAACCTCGGTGAACGACGAGTAATATCAAACCAAGCATTAAAAATAACATTTTGCATTCACACAAACGTCATTCATACACATTTACCTAGGAGCATTTGGCTTAATCGAGTCATGGCATCTTAATCATTAGGCATGAACTCATACACATTATACAGGTTAAGTCTTTCAAGGGACAATGAAGATTGATGTGCCTTAATCCCCTAAGCAGTAGGGTAACAGGCTAAAGCATAGCAGATCTGACCTTCCCTGAAGCAGATCCAAGATGATTTGGCATCTCTGTATTAGGAGGAGAGCAGATCAAAGACATAGCTGATTTGGCTTTCACGTGTTTACGTTGAAACAGATCCAAGATGATTTGGCATCTCTGTATCAGGCGGGGAGCAGATCAAAGACATAGCTGATTTGGCTTTCACGTGTTTACATTGAAGCAAATCCAAGATAATTTGGGGTCTTTGTAGCGGCGGAGAGCAGGTCGAAGATTGCAGATTTGGCATCCCTATGTTTATAGGGAACAGATCAAAGATAGCAGATCTGACATTCCCGTGCTTACAGTGAATCAGATCGAAGATTTTAGCATGGCATCCCTGTGCTTATAGGGAACAAGTTGAAAATAGCAGATTTGGCATCCCTGTGCTTATAGGGAACAGATCGAAGATAACAGATCTGACATTCTTATACTTACAGTGAAGTAGATCGAAGATTTCAGCATGGCATCCCTGTGCTTATAGGGAACAAGTTGAAAATAGCAGATTTGGCATCCCTGTGCTTATAGGGAACAGATCGAAGATAACAGATCTGACATTCCTGTGCTTACAGTGAAGCAGATCGAAGATTTTAGCATGGCATCCCTGTGCTGATAGGGAACAAGTTGAAAATAACAGATTTGGCATCCCTGTGAACAGATCGAAGATAGCAAATCTAACATTCCTGTGCTTACAGTGAAGTAGATCGAAGATTTCAGCATGGCATCCCTATGCTTATAGAGAACAAGTTGAAAATAGCAGATTTGGCATCCCTGTGCTTATAGGGAACAGATCGAAGATAGCAGATCTGACATTCCTATGCTTACAGTGAAGCAAATCGAAGATTTCAGCATGGCATCCCTGTGCTTATAGGGAACAAGTTGAAAATAGCAGATTTGGCATCCCTGTAATTATAGGGAACAGATCGAAGATAGCAGATCTGACATTATTGTGCTTACAGTGAAGCAGATTGAAGATTTCAGCATGGCATCCCTGTGTTTATAGGGAACAAGTTGAAGATAGCAGATTTGACCCCCTAAGCAGTAGGGAAACAAATCGAAAGCGACGGGCCTTAACTTCCTAAGTAGTAGGGTAATAGGCTAAATTTATAGATCTTAACCCCCTAAGCAGTAGGGAAATAGATCGAAGGCGATGAACCTTAAACCCCTAAGCAGTAGGGTAATAGGTTTACAGCTCTTAACCCCCTAAGCAATAGGGAAACAGATCGAAGGCGATGAACCTTAAACCCCTAAGCAGTAGGGTAACAGGTTGGAATTTACAGATCTTAACCCCCTAAGCAGTAGGGAAACAGATCGAAGGCGATGAACTTCAAACCCCTAAGCAGTAGGGTAACAGGTTGGATTTACAGATCTTAACCCCCTAAGCAGTAGGGAAACAGATCAAAAGCGATGGACCTTAAACCCCTAAGCAGTAGGGTAATAGGTGAAATTTACAGATCTTAACCCCCTAAGCAGTAGGGAATCAGATCAAAGGCGATGGACCTTAAACCCCTAAGCAGTAGGGTAACAGGTGGAATTTACAGATTTTAACCCCCTAAGCAGTAGGGAAATAGATCGAAGGCGATGAACCTTAAACCCCTAAGCAGTAGGGTAACATGCTGAATTTACAAGATCTTAACCCCCTAAGCAGTAAGGAAATAAATAGAAGGTGATGGGCCTTAAACCCCAAAGTAATAGGGTAATAGGCTGAAAATTATAGATTCTATATTCTTGAAATGGCATTGGAGTGGCTCGAAGCCACAGCAGATCTCCTCGAAGTTTCAGCGGAGTGGATTGGAGTCACATGTCTTATCTTCTTGAAGCTGCAACAGACTGAAGATAGCAAATCTTATTTCTCTGAAGCTACAATAGAGCAAAGTAAAGTGACAAACCACGGTAGACTGCAATGAGACTAGCCGAAGAAGAGAAGCACCAAAAGTTAAGACTCGACGAGACCGACCAAAATTGGCCCTTTTAAAGTCTTTGCTCTATTCCTGTTACACGACAATGAGCAAAGAGGGGCAGCTGTTGAGGCCCAATTTTGGCCCAACTTAAACCAACCCTAACCAAACCCAATTTAGCCCAACAGACTAAAACCCTAAGCCCAGCCCAAACCTAAGCAATTTTCAGCAAAAAGGGAGGAGAAGAACCCTAGCCGCCGCCCCACCTTGGCCCGCCACTACCAGTTGTCTGCCACCAGCACACCCACTTGCCTCCACCACTCTATGCCTGCAAAAGAAGACAAAAAAGGACAGCAAAGAAAAACACCAAAAAATGAAATTCTTTGTATTTTTTTTCTTTGGATTTTGGGCTATATAAAAGCCCTATGTTCATTGTAACGGAGGGGGGATTTTTCTTTTTTTTTTGTGATTCAAGAGGGGATTTTTCTTGTTTTGAGATTCAAGAACAAAAAATCAGTATATCAATAGCAATCAAAAAGGTTCAAAGGTTTTCATTATATTCACTCAAATCGTAATAAGAAATAAGGGATAGAATCAAAGGTTAATATTCTTTCCTTTTCCTTTTTTATTTTTTTATTTTCTGAATTTATTTATATATTCCAACTCTTTCTTGCTGAAAACAATATATATATATATTAGATCTAAAAAAATATATAAAATAATAATAAAAGAGAGTTACCTCTAGGCGATTTTCGGTCACCGTGTACGGTGGCCGGCACGGCGGAGCCACGATGGGGGTGGCCAGATCCCTAGGCCGGCTCTGAGTTCTCTATAGAGAGAAAACTCCTCTTTTTTTTCTTTTTTTTCTTTCCAAACTCAGAAAAATGAAATTTCAAAAAAAAATTTTGACTTTTATAAGCCTTCGGTACGACGTCGTTTTGGGGCCAACACTCAACACCCAAAACGGCATCGTTTCGCTTGACCTGTGCGAGACCTGACCCGTCGGCCTTAGGATCCGCGTGTTTTCACACGGAAGGGCTAATTACGCTTTTAGCCCTTCCGCCGTTTTTGCTTTTGAACTCTGTTTGCCTCTGCTTTTAATTTATGCCCAGGAATTTGATTTCTTTTCTAATTTGGTCCCCTTGAAGCTGCACATTTTGGGTCAAAGGGCTATTGTCCGTTTTAGTCCTTCCCGGTTATTTGCGTGTGCGAATTAATCCCCTCTTCTTTATTTATTACGGATTTGCCCCAAAATATTGTTCTTAGATTCGATTATGTCCTTCCTATTATTTTTATTGTTTCTGTTTACCTTATTTATATTATTATGTTTGCATTTATCTCTTATTTTATTCTAATACTAGTATTATTAGCACTTCTATTGTTTTTACTATTAATTAATGTATGTTTATTATATATGTACGTATGTACATTTCTATATATAAGTATTATTTTTATTACTTCATTTTAATATTACTATTATATCATATTTACTTTCTGCATATTATTATTATTATTATTATTATTATTATTATTATTATTATCAGTGTATATTTTTATGTACATATATGTATATATATACTTTTATATATAGTATTGTTTTTTTAAATTTAATATTTTTATTTGCTCTTTGTATTTCTATATTATTATTATTATTATTATTATTATTATATAGTAGTGTGTATTTGCATTATATGTATATATATATTGATATATAGTATTATTTTTGTTTACTTTACTTTAATATTATTATTACCATTATCATCCTTATTGTAATTACTATTACCATAGTATTATGTTTTTTTAATACTATTTTAAATACCATGCATGTTGTGTACATTCTTAATACTATATTTTGTACATATTTTTCAGTACCACGTATATTTTTATTATTATTTCTATTATTACGTATATATTTCAATACATGCATGTATGTATTTATGTATTGTTATTATTAGTTACTATTGTATATATATCACTGTTTTCAATAAATATTATTTTTTTAATCTAGTACTACGCATTTTACATATATATGTTCCCCATTACTTCATATTTACATTATACTATTATTATTCCTGTTATTATTATTATCGTTAGTTATCATTGTCAGCTCCATTTTACCATGTTCTATTTATTTCTATTTATTAACTTATGCATTCGACCATTGCATTTTCTTCATGTATTTGTTTATATTACTAAACCTTGCTTTTATCTTCTTATAATTGCCCATATCATTGTTATTAACACTGTCGCACTTATTATTGCGTATTAGCACCATAATTTGCTTTCGTATTTTACTATAAATCACGTTATATTTTTAATCAATACATTAAAAAATTTCTTTCATAAAAGTAATTTCCGTATTTGGTAATTCGAAACAATCGTGCCCTAACTTACTGGGTTTCGACTTCTTCTCATTTTACCTAAATAACGGAGTATTCTTTTTAATCAATATGAGTTAAAAAATGCTTATTCTCGGAGATACGAAGTGTTGTGCCCTAACTTACTGGGTATGATATTTTGTCACCTCGAAATAAGAATTTGTTTTAAAATAAAGGCAATATTCGATGTTTGAGAATTCGAGAAAACGTGCCCTAACTTACTGGGTTTCGATTTCTCTCGTTTATTCTAAATAATCGAATACCCTTTTTATAAATTAAAATACACAAATTTCATAAAAGGCAAGCTCGTTCTCGAAAATTCAAGATGTCATGTCCTAACTTACTGGATGTGACATTTCATATTTTGAGACGAGAAGGTCTTTAACACTCGAGCATTTTCATAAAGAGGGATCGTATTTCAAAATTTATTTTAAATCTTTTCAATTTTCGATATTAAGACATTAATTAATCAATTAGGTACCAATTTTGGGCGTTACGAGGGTGCTAATTCTTCCTCGTACGTAACCTACTCCCGAACCTATTTTCTTGATTTACGTAGACCAAAATCGTTGTTTAAATAAATCAAACCATTTATGAAAAACAACCACTTTTACAAGGTGATCCAATCACATCTAAAAAGATTGGTGGCGACTCCCAATTTTCGTTTCCATTTTCAAAACCAAAGTCGATCCCCGTTTTTTTCAAAAAAATGGTTACGACAGCTTGGCGACTCCACTGGTGAGTTTTATAAGAAATTCAAGCCACAAGTTGATTAACTTTTGTCTTTTTTCGAAAATTGAGAATTTAATTTTGATATACGATCTCTTCATTGCGTTTCACCCGTTTTTCGTACTGTTTTCATCATTTTATTCCTATTTTCTTTAATCGTTTCAAGTTTTTATGCATATATCTTCTCGCATTGCATTGCATGACCGTTGTGGTCACACCCTTAAGTGGGAGTGAAAAACTACGCCTTCGTGAGGTTTTCGCCTCCGTGTAGGATAATGGATCACTTTCGGAATACATCCGTGCCTATGGTTTTGTGAGATTTTCATCTCCATGTAGCCATAAGGAAATGTATTCCCCTGAATTGAACTCGATTCAAATGAGCCTATAATGGGTGAGGATCGAGGAATCTGTTGGTTCAGGTACCCTTATTTTAGAACCAAACCACATATAGAGAGACCTAGGAGCCCACCCTAGGTAGAGCCACTCCGAACCCCTGGTGGTCACCCGAATTGCTTTATTTGTTATTTATTTATCCTACACTAACGTGTTTTATTTTTGTTTTGTTTATAATTGCATTACATTACATAATCCTAGGAAGGAGGTGTTGATTCATATTTGATTGCTAAATAGAACAGTTTGTCATAAGAAAACAGATTTCTTGATAAAGTGGATTATAATACGGTTGTCTAAATATGGTCCAAGTGAACACATGAAAGAAGACTGATAGCCTGTGAAGAAATACAAGACTTTGCTTCATTGCCTGAAGACAGAAACTGATAAAGACTATTCTAGAGCCATCACGTCTTGACCTTCTTAAAAAAACTGACAAGTATCACAGTAATAAGTGAGCAACGAGTCGCAACCTAGATCGAGCAAAAAAAGAGTTAATATAGACATCTCTTGGAGAATTCGTCAGACTCGACCATAAGATCCGGATATGAAGAGGAAGATAGGTGTCTTCACTTGGAATATGAGAGAAAAGCCGTATATGTAGTCCGTTTTATGTAAAGAAATTTGCTTTCTAGAAAAGTTGTTCTAATAAAATTAAATTTAGAATCAATGCCTTCCTTTTTTTTGCATTCATGCATTTGCATTACATTACATCAAAGAAAAAAATGTGTTGATTCGAAATTCGATTCCTAAATAGAATAGTTTGTCATAAGGAAACGAATTTCTTGATAAAGTAGATTATAGTACGGTCGTCTGAATATAGTCCAAATAAACACGACGAGAGAAAGCTGATAGTCCACGGAGGAATACATGATGTAATTGCCAGAGATTCAAGCCAACAAAGGTTATCCAAGAGTATGGCGAGAGAAAGCCAGAAGTCCACGAAGGAATACATGACTTGATTTAATTCCGACGAAGATTATCCAAGAGCCGACACTTTTTTTATGAGTATCATGGAGATAAGCGAGCAAGAGATCGAGGCTCAAATTAAGCAGCAAGGAGCTAGCAAAGGCATCTTTTGGAGAATTTACAGGATTCGACCATGAAGAAAAGATCAGCGATTACTTGGACTATGAAGGGTAAGACCGCATATGTAATCTATTTTCATGTAGAGAAATATGTTTTCTAGAAAAGTTATTCTAATGGAATTGAATTCAAGATCAACATCTCCTTTTCTTTTGCATTCATGCATTTGCATTGCATCACATTACATGCATTTAAATCCATAAAAAGACCATAATTAAGGTTAAAAATGGGGAGAAAGAGAGTGAGAGAAAGAGGAAATCTGGAAGCAATACATCCTCACGGTACACACTCCAGGACAAAGAATATGGATCAAAGACTTGAGCAGATCCAGAAAAAAATGTAAGAGCAATTACAGGAACAATTGGAAAAAATCCAACAGGAAATGAAAGATCAAATGTTGGAGGCCCAAAGGAATATGATTGCTGAAATGGCTCAGGTGCTGAAAGGGGCAACAGATAAAGGAAAGGCCCTTATGACTATCACTGAAGAGGGAACTGAGGAATAAAAGTCTCCAAACTTTTGCATACTCGGGAGTGTTTTGAACAATGGGACTGTGGAAGAGATCCCTTTATTTTTAGAGCTAATCTAGAGTAATATTCAAAACACGCTTGTTGCTTTGAGCCTAGAAGCAATAAAAATCCTTTTGTGAAGTAGGCTTGTGTCCTAAGTCTTTATTTTAATAAAATGCATCTTTTTGTGAGTAAATATTCTTTTATTTCATACTATACAAATAATTGTTCATAGATTCTTTTTATTTTTTGGACTTTCTTTCAAATATTCATTTATTCTCCATTCATGATTGTACCATACAAATAATCATCCTTAGAATCATTTACTCTTTGGCATCTGCCTTCAATAGGTCCCCAGATATCAACGACATGAGCGACATTGCTATTGACCCAGAGTCTCCTTTTAAAAGAGATATGTGTCTTGAAGGATCTCAGGACTTGGAAAATGACAGAGATTGTAACATATCTTTTGATGTGTTAAGGATGGTAGAACAAGATAAAAAAACAGATCCAATTATGCAAAGGGCCATTGGCATTGCAAGCCTTGGAAAGAAGTGAATATCAAAGCCTAGCTCACCACAAAGATAAAAGCAAGACATCATTGAGTTATTCCCAATTTAAAGATGTTTTTGCATGATTGAATCAAGATATGCCTAAGCTACTAAGACGTGAAGATGCTCGAAAGGCACATGATGATGGTTTTTTTTAATGGCCAGGCTAATCATGAGGATTGGGTACTGCTAGTCCACCATGGAAGGGGATTGCATCAGTTATGCCATAAATACTGGATTAAGGAAGACAAGATTTATGTGCCTCATTTTTGCACAGGCTTTTACATATGTGGGGCATTGATGTTAAGGGATTGATCTCGTCAAAAGTTTCAGGTCAACAAAGATTCATCCTTGTGGTTGTCGGTTACTTCACTAAGAGGGTGAAGGTAGCTTTATATGTCGATATTATAAGGTCGATAGTTATCAAATTAAAAAAAACAACAAAAAAAACACAAAAAAGAAGAAGAAGAAAACAAAAAAAATAACAAAAATGCCAAAAAGATTATATCTAACTGCACAATGTCAAAAGTTCGTAGTTTGTTCGAAGATCAGATGCCATATCACAGTGCAGCAAAGGTAGCAAAAAAATTGTGGAAGATAACTGAGACTTGTAAAGATTGGCATAAGGAAGTGACCTTTTACCCTCTATACTCGTCGAACGTTGGCCAAGACCTTCACTGGGTATACGAAGTGTTGTGCCCTAACTTACTAGGTATGATATTTTGTCACCTCGAAATAAGAATTTGTTTTAAAATAAAGGCAATATTCGATGTTTGAGAATTCGAGAAAACGTGCCCTAACTTACTGGGTTTCGATTTCTCTCGTTTATTCTAAATAATCGAATACCCTTTTTATAAATTAAAATACACAAATTTCATAAAAGGCAAGCTCGTTCTCGAAAATTCAAGATGTCGTGTCCTAACCTACTGGATGTGACATTTCATATTTTGAGACGAGAAGGTCTTTAACACTCGAGCATTTTCATAAAGAGGGATCGTATTTCAAAATTTATTTTAAATATTTTCAATTTTCGATATTAAGACATTAATTAATCAATTAGGTACCAATTTTGGGCGTTACGAGGGTGCTAATCCTTCCTCGTACGTAACTGACTCCCGAACCTATTTTCTTGATTTACGTGGACCAAAATCGTTGTTTAAATAAATCAAACCATTTATTAAAAACAACCACTTTTACAAGGTGATCGAGTCACACCTAAAAAGATTAGTGGCGACTCCCAATTTTCGTTTCCATTTTCAAAACCAAAGTCGATCCTCGTTTTTTTTCAAAAAAATGGTTACGACAAATGGTGTAATTCAAGAGTACATGTATAATATATATGCCCAATTGGGTACTAGCTTAGATGGAATCCAAGCTGTTGACGGACTCTTGGAGGCATGTTCGAGAGAGCTTAAACACATTTGTATTTTTCGGTGTTCCATACAATATTATGATGAGTGTCAAATTAATTAAAAATGATGTAAAAAGTAGTACAGGGAGTAGGGCCGATCCATAGAAATTGAGATATCAACATTTGTTGTTTGATCCAACCAAGTTGCACGTCTAGTACCTATCCTGCCCACGACATGTGACGGTCTGTGCAAAATAAAAAGGAAAATTCTAATGGAATAAAAGTAAAAATAATAAATGTAATAGGCCAATTTTGGCCCGAGCCCAAGACCCAAAAAAAACAAAACTAAAAGTCTAAAATATTTTAATAGTCCATTACAAAACAAATAATAAGCCCACTACCCAATTACAAGCCTAAACCAGAATTAACTTTAACACACCAGCCCAATTTACAAACAAATTACCAGCCCAAAACCTAAAAACCCTAGATGGCCCAAATGGCCCCTTATCTAAACATTTTCAGAAAAAGAACCAAACCCTAACACCCCTGCATGCTCGCCGCCGATGCTCCCCCGTGCCGCCACGTCAGTGCCTCCGTACCCTCCTCTGCCACCACCGGGTGCCAACATGCCACTCCACCAAAACAGTACCTGCAAACAAGACAAAAAGACAACAACACAAAAAAAATATAGCAAAAACTTTGTATTTCTTTTCTTTCTTTCTCTTTTGGCTATAAAGCTACAAAGATATCAATGTATTTTTAAAAAAAGACACAGAGATTGAAATACAAAAAATAGAGCAATCAAAACAGAGAAAAATTTTAAAGGTGGTCTTTTTATCTACTTCTCTTTTCATTTTGATTTCTTTTATTTTATTTTTTAAAAAAGAAAACAAAAAAAAGAAAAGAAAAGAGTCAAACCTTACCCCATTTTGCGTTTGCACTGCCGTGGGAGGCCGAGGTTCGTCATTTCCGATGAAAAATGAAGTTTTTAGGTCGGGGAGTCGAAAAGTAAAAAATATTAGCCTTCTTTCGATTTTTCGACCACTGTGGAGGCGGCGCCGTCGCTGTGACCAACGGCCTGCAACGGTGCCTGATCGTCGGAACCCAAGGCCGAAGTTTGAAAAGGGGAGAGAATTTGAGAGAGTTGGTTTTATTTTATTTTTTTCTAAAAAGAGTAGAAATGAAATGTTTTGAAAAAAATTTTGGTTTTTATAATAGTGTGAAACGACGCCGTTTCACTTTGGCCATTTAAGTGCCAAAATAGCGTCGTTTAAGGGAGGCTGACCCAAGACCCGACCCGCTCTGAATTGAGGATCTACATGTTATTTAAGCTGAAGGGATATTTTGCACATTTAATCCCTCTGCTTTTTCGACCAGTTTCAATTTATTCCTTTTTTTGTTTTTTTCTTTTAATTTTGCCCGATAATTTTGATTTTATTTCATTTTAATCCCTTAAAGAAACTACTCCGTTTTGATGATAGGGGATAATTTCCCATTTGGTCCCCCTTCTTATCCGCGCGTTACAATTTGGGTCCGCTACTCTATTTCTATTCTGATTTTTCCCTTTAAATTCTGTTTAGCTTTCAATTTAGCCTTTTTTATTTTTTTTTACATTTACATTTTATTTAGTGATTTATTTATTTAAATTTATGCTTCTAAGTTCATTCTAATCCCGATTTAATCCTTAACTCATTAAATTCAACCCCTTATAATTTTTATTTTATTTTCATATTTATTTATTTACTTATACTTTACACCATAAATCTCATTTTAATTCTAGTTGAGTCCTTTCATAGTTTCCACTCTTGTATTTTTTTTTTAGTATTTTTTTGTATTATTCTTTTGCACTTATTTTACATGCATCGCTTACATTTCAAAATTTCATTATATCGTTATTATTAATATTATTACTATTATTATTCATGTTAGTACTATAATGTCTACTTGTATAATGGTTATTATTTTATCATTGGACTGTTTTTTTTTATTTACTTTATCATCGTCATAGTGTATCACCATTATTCATTAGTATTATAATTGCGTGTTATTGATGTTATCTACTTGTTTTGTCATCTTTTCTACTCGTTATCTTATATCGAGCTAATATATGTGTCAAGTGTTACGTTCAAAAATATTTTACCGTTTTTTATTTTAAATACTATATCAAATATTTTTTTATTAAATTTTTAGAAAAGGAAAATTTTGAAAATAAAGGCAATATTCTATATTTGGATCTTCGAGAAAGTTGTACCTTAATTCAAGGAGTTTCGATTTCCTCGTTAAACCTAAATGGTTGAATATATTTTAGAATTAAAATATACAAGTTTTTTTTAAAAAAATTAATTAAAAGGCAAGCTCATTTTCGAGGGTTCAAAATGTCATATTCTAACTTACGGGATGTGACATTTTGTTATTTTGAGAAAAGAGAGTATTTAACGTTCGTTTCAATTTATTACAACGTTTTAGTAAAATTAACATTAAAAAAGAAGGGATCATATTTTAAATTTTTTGAGTTTTCAACTTTCAACACTAAGACATTAACTAATCAACTAAGTACCAATTTTGGGCGTTATGAGGGTGCTAATTCTTCCTCATGTGTTTCCTGAATTTCGTAGACCAAAATTCATTATTTTAATAAATTAAACTTTTTATTAAAACGTTCAAATTACGAGGTGACCCAATCACATCTCATAAAAAAAGATTGGTGGCGACTCCTATTTTCGTTTTCTTTTTTTTTTAAATAAAAAAGTCGACCCTTTCAAAAAAATGGTTTCAACAACAAAGATAAGTCTCACGAACTCTTCAAAAGGGACGTATCTTATATCTCCTTTTTACTCAATCCGGGCCGTGACTCGTTGCTCACTAAACCTCATGGTTCTCGTTGGCTTCTCTTTTAAGAAAGTTCAGCGGCTCTCGAATAATCCTTGTCACATTAAATTCTCGGGCCACGGAGCAATGGTTGTGTGGTCCTCCATTAAACTATCATCCTTCATACGGCTTTGCCCTCATATGCGGAGACATTCGATCATTTTCTTCATTCGAGCGTTAAGATAAGTCTCACGAACTCTTCAAAAGGGACGTATCTTATATCTCCTTTTTACTCAATCCGGGCCGTGACTCGTTGCTCACTAAACCTCATGGTGCTCGTTGGCTTCTCTTTTAAGAAAGTTCAGCGGCTCTCAAATAATCCTTGTCACATTAAATTCTCGGGCCACGGAGCAATGGTTGTGTGGTCCTCCATTAAACTATCATCCTTCTCTTATCACGTTTTCTTGGACCATATTCGGACAACCGTATTATTATCCACTTTATCAAGAAACCCATTTCCTTATGACAAGCTCTCTATTTAACAACTAAACGTGAATCAACACCTCTTTTTATGATGAAAATGCAATGCAATCATAACAAAAAGAAAACAGGTTAGTACAAAGCAAAAGCAAGCAAGAATAAATAGAACACCTATTTGGGTGAATACTAGGGGTTCGAAGTGGTTCTACCTAGGGTGGGCTCCTAAGGTTCACTACATGAGGTTTGGTTCTAAAGTAAGGGTACCCGAACCAGCAGATTCCTCGATCCTCACCCATTATAGGCTCATGCGGACCGAGTTCGGTTCAGGGGGATACATTTCTCTATGGCCATGCGGAGATGAAAATCTCACGAAGACATAGGTACGGATGTATCCCGGAAGCGATTCACTATCCCATGCGGAGGTGAAAACCTCACGAAGGCGTAGTTTCTCACTCCCACTTAAAAGGTGTGACCAACGGTCATGCAATGGAATGTGCAGAAATATACACCTAAACTCTAAACAAAGCAGTAATTATAAATAAATAATAAAAGCCAAAATAAAGGCAAAAAGCAAGTTTTCAATTTTTGACACAAAGACAAAAAGCAATCAACTCGTGGCTTGACTCTCTTATTTAAAGTCCCCAGTGGAGTCGCCAAGCTGTTGACACCATTTTTTGGATGGAAACGGGGTCGACTTGGATTTTGAAAATAAAACGAAAAATGGAAGTCGCCACCAATCTTTTTTGATGAGGTGTGATCGGGTCACCTCGTAAAACGGTTGTTTTTAATAAACGATTTAGATTTTATTAAAACAACGATTTTTGTCTACGAAATTCAGAAAAATGGGTTCGGGAGTCGGTTACGCACGAGGAAGGGTTAGCACCCTCAATACGCCCAAAATTGGTACCTAATTGATTTCTTAATGTCTTGGTGTCGAAAATTAAAAAACTCAAAAAGAATTTAAAATACGATCCCTCCTTATATTGTTATTTTAAAATTACTCAAATAAATCAAAATGGAAAATGCTTCCTTATCTCAAAGTAACAAGATGTCACGTCCAGTAAGTTAGGATACAACACATCGTATTTTCGAGAGTAAGCTTGCCTTTATTTTTTGTTTAAACCTCATTTATTTTAATTTCAAAAGGACGTTCGGTTATTTAGGATCAACACGAGAAGAATCGAAGCTCAGTAAGTTAGGGCACGATTTTTCTCGAATTTTCTAAATACGAAATATTACCTTATTTTGAAAGTTTAAAAAGGATATTCGGCAATTTGGTCGAACGAGAAACCGAAACCTAGCACGTTAGGGCACGTTTTCTCGAATTTCCAAACACGAAACATTGCCTTATTTTGAAGAGTTTTCAAATAAGTAATTATGAAACCGGCTCAA
The DNA here is from genome assembly GCF_007990345.1 of Gossypium hirsutum. Lineage (NCBI taxonomy): Eukaryota > Viridiplantae > Streptophyta > Magnoliopsida > Malvales > Malvaceae > Gossypium > Gossypium hirsutum. The sequence continues at coordinate 122,715,574 of NC_053434.1, forward strand.
AATATATTCGCTTGGTTTACTTTAAGGGTAATAAAACAATCGATGTTGAGCGAAAATGCGGATTTTGTAAAAAAACATGATGCAATAATAAGAAACTAAATCATAATTCTAAGCATGAAACGATAATAAGTGGATTCAAATTGAAAACGAAAAAAATAACACGTGATACACAGAACTACGTGAAACCAATATAACACAAAACAATTTAAAAACCATACGAACAATATACAAAGGTATAACACATATTAGAATTCAAAATAGTTTATATGTATAAAAAAACGGATAATATATTGGTGATTATTTTAAAAAATATATTGAAACGAATAATATGTAACATAATTTCAAATGAAATAAATTGACTAAACAAACGATATATTTATATGAAAATAATAAATGAAAATAACGTATATACAAAGACCAAAGTAATTAACATAAATAAAATATGCAATAAAAAATAAAATCCTCAAAAGAAAGCCAAGCTATATACGAATAATTTTAAAGAAAATATACACAATAAATTTAGAAAATATTTACATAAAATAATATGAAAGCAACAATGTACATAGAATAGAGTTAATCATAAATTATATGCCTAATAACATAGATATGAGAACATTTCAATGTAATAACATACAAAAAAATAAAAAAAATAAATAAAACAATAATGTTTTTCAAAAGAAGAAGTGGAATTGTCAAAATTATTTGAAATACATATATACAAATAAATAAAGAAAATAAAAAATATTAAATGAACCTTTTTTAAGAAAAAGTGAATTATAGAAAAACTCAATTAAAATAAAATTAAAATAAAAGGGATATTTTATAAATAAAGTAAACCATTGAAATAGAATCGTGGACCAAAACAAAACGCGTATAAACGCTTGAGACTAAAACTGAAAATAAACTAGACCCCCAAACGTGTCGTTTCAGCGCGAATTAAAATGAAAATATGCGCAAGTCCCAGGGATAATTTAAAAGAAATAAAAAACAAACATGACTTAATTAGACAGTAGTGCAAGGGAGGGGGACTAAACGCGCAAATTATCCATTTAGAGAAATCATGCGCATGAACCAAGTCAAAAAAGCTGTCTGTTCCTTCCCCCAATGCCATTTCCTTTTATTAACCATTAAAACCCCTTTTTTTTGTCAAAAAACGTTTTAACCTTTATTTTTTAAAAAGAAACCCAAAAATGTTTTATGAAATTCCTTATTCTCCCTTACTATCCCTTTTGTCTTCCAGCCGAGGAGGCCACCAATGGTTCACCCAACCGCCGCCGTGACTCCGGTGAGTCTCCCTTCGTCGACGTGAGCACGACGTGGCTCCGGTGAGTCTCCCTCTCTCTCCTAATGTTTCTCTCACGCAAGAAGAAAATAAAAGAATAATAACAAAATCAGAAAAAGAAAGAAACTAAAAAAATCACCTTTAACAATTATTATTGCTTTCTGTCTCTGCTTGTATTTGATTTCATATATATTTCCACTATATTATTCGTAGAAAGGGAACCCCCTTTTACAAATTTTCCTTTTAGGCTTTATAGCCGAATGTTTCAAAGCAGAGTACAAAAAAAATATTGTTTCTTCCATTCGCTACTGCTCTGTTGCTGCTGTTGTTGTGTCTCGTTTTGCAGGCGGTGTCAGACGCATGGAGGAGAAGGGCATGCGCGGGGTGTGGTGGTGGTAGTGCGCAAGGTGGCCCATGGTTGGCCTAGCGTGCGGCGGCTGGAGGCTTGGGGAAGCAAACTAGGGTTTGCTGAAAATGGGGTTAATCTTGGGCTAGGGTTATGTTTGTTTTGGGTTTAGGGTTAATTTTGGGTAGTTTAGGCCATATGAAATTTGGGCTGCAATTTAGACTTTATTTCATGTATTTGGTTTATGTTTTATTTTTATTTTGTTTTTGTTTTGGCACTGAGCCCGGGCAAAATGGGCTCGTACACCGAAATAAAAGTTTTTAAGTATAAATTTGGATCTCACAGCTTTGTACTTTATTTAGCTACTAATGAAAATATATGAAATAAAAGTATAAATATAATTTAAAAAATGTGGAAATAGGATTGCGCATGGAGCAGAGAAGTAAAAAACAAATGAACAAAAGAGGGGGGCAAAATTTCCAATAATAAAGAAATAAAAATCATCACCCTTTAAAAAAGAGTGGGCCAATCTCACTTTTACCCTTTAGAAAAGACATACAATAATGATTGCAATTGATAATTCTGCCCAACTTCTTGTTCTTTATTCATAGCATCATGTGGTGCTTTTCAAGAAAAATACATTGAAAACTGCAGTAAATTTATAAAGGAAGGCCGTCCGTTAACTAAGTTTTTAATATAAAATTAGTAAAATTTTATTTAATTATTACTTAGTGGGTGGGTGGTGACATCTTTAAAATATTATATTGACTCTACGGGTAATGTATGTATGTATGTATTTATGTTTCATCTTGTTCGAATCATTTCACTCTTCCTCCTGCAATAATCAAACACTTTTTGCGTACCATCAATGGCTGAAGCAATTGCTTTCGATATTGCTGGAGAGCTCATTACTAAGTTGATGTCTCGTGCTCCCTCTCAGATTGGAGTATGGTGGAATTTCAAAGATGACCTCGATGACTTCTACGCACCCTCTCTACAATCAAAGCTGTGCTTCTTGACGCCGAACAACGATATATGAAACGCACCCCCTAATTTTTTTAAGCTCATAAGAGTTCTTCTTATTGAAGAAATATAGTGAGAGAGCTTTATCTAATAAATATATATAAGTAAAAGAAAGAAAGAAATAAAAATGGAATCAAATTAAAATTATACCTAAACTTTAATTTAATATGTAATATTATATTTAAACGTTGATTTTCAGTAATTTTATAAATGAAATGTTAATTTAAATTAATTTTCACAAACGACTAACATTATTATTTATATACTATCATTTTACATATACATATTGTATATACAAATAATTATATTTATCTAAAATAAAAATAGATTAATACCTTCATTTCGATAAATATATATAATTGAGTCAACATTAAAATTTTATGTAAACATTTAAACTGCAATAAAAGTTTTACTTATATAATTATATTGAATTAAAGTTCATGTATTAAATCATGTGTTGCACCTTGAATAATTTTAATATTTTTCTAAGAAAAACAGACTTCAACACCATTGGTGTCGGGTTTGAAAGTAATATTTGTCAATTTCTTTTCTTTTCTTTTCCCTCCCTAATCTTTTGGAACTTGCTAAAAAAAATAACGTCAGTATTATTCCTTGTGTTGGAATATTGTCTAAAATACTAAAAAGCCATAAATGTATTAATTTTTGAGTTGATGTATACTACGCAATAAATAAAATAAAAAGTACAATCAAAATGATTATATGTTTGAAACTCGGCCTATATTTATTGAACCTTATCTAGAGAAATGAATCTACTATAAACTTTACAATATAAATAAATTATTCAAGCCTAACTTGGTGCAGTCTCTCCATTGTACAATTATGTAAGCTCTCCCTACTGTCTTTGCCTATTGGAAGAGAAAATCAACAGCCAATAATATTTCCTCAATTATGAAAATCAACAGCCAATAATATTTCCTCAATTATGCTTCAGATTTAGTTTGGGTTCGACTCGCCTTACTATTAAGGCTTTACTTTTCTCTTATAATTTAGAAAAAAACACAATATTAATAATAAGAGTATAGTTAAATATTTCCAAAGTGAAGTTAAATTACCAAAGCTCGATGCATGGGTTCGTGTTTAAACACTTGAATATTACATAGCTCTTCTCTCTATCTAATTTTAACAAAAACGATGAGCCTTTTGAGAAATTTGTGCCAAATTTTGTGACTTCTGTCTGCCATGTGGTCATGTCCGGCGAATTAGCATTACTTTTGCCAAGAATTATATTTTTATGATAAAAAGTTTTATCAAGAATTATTAATGTTTAGTAACAAATTTTTATTATTATTGATTTCCCTTAATAAAATTTTAATTTTAGAATTATTAATAATCAAGATTAAATTGAAAGAATGTGCTTGATAATTTTTTTAGAATTAGGACCAAATTGATAGAATTTATAAATATTAGAAAACTAAATTTGTTATTATGCCAATAAAAAAGATCATGTTAATATACAAAATGATATTTTAATAGTTTTCCAATTGATGGTGTTTGATTAACTCATAACACCAACTCTCTCAAGAGTTTGATATAAATAGAAATAGATGCCTTGTAGAAACATAATGCATAAACAAATCGCTTAATGATAAATTTAGTTCTTGATTTTTATATTTTTTACCAATTTAACCCTTATTCCTTTGTTGAACTAAATTTGGCCTCAACCATTTAAAAATATTAAAATTACTTTTTTAAAAATGAAAATGTTGACTAAAACATAAATTTTTTAACGATGTTGGTATGGCAACATGTGTAGTATACTATGTGTACTTATGCTAACATGACATTATTTGTCTTATATATCACATCAATAAATAATTTTAAAATTTTTAAAAATTTAAATTTAAAAAATATAAATAGTCCATAAAAGTTTAAGAAATTAGCAAGAAATACACATAGATTGCCATGTGGGTTACCATATTTAAAAATTTAACATTTTAAGAAATATTTTCATTAAAATAATCTCTTTTTGAAAGATCAAAACCAAATTTTATTAAAAAATATAAGAAAATGTTAATGCTAAATTTATCATTGTTGCTAACATATAGCATCAATAGTTACTAACAAAAACAAAAAAAGAAAAATAGTTACTAAGATTTTGTTTGATAAATTTAAAACTAATGTCGCATATCATTGACAGAAAATAAATGTTAAATTGATAAATTTTAATAGAAACTATCAAAGATGATAACGATTAGGCTAAAACTTTTAAATTAAAAAAAAAGTAGGATAATTAAATTTTTAATTTTTAAATTACAAAAACTATCAACACATTTTAACCTAATTTCATGACCATTCAAATTTGAAAAGTGTTTGTTATATGACTATTAAATTAAGTATTTTTTTTATTTCAATTATTTGTACGGATCCACATTGACAAATTTTGCCCAAGTTGATGTATTTTGCAGCACCCCAGGTGTCAATTATTGAAAGTAATTCAATTATCATCAATCCAGCTTTGGCACCATTGAGAAATTTGCGTCAAATATTAAACATTTCCCACCAATCAACATTATTTATAAATTACTTGGTCTCTACATGTATGTGTTCAAATCTGTGGTTCATCTTGTTCCAATCATTTCAGTTCTCCTCTTGCAGTTTCAACGATCAATGGCCGATGCAATTGCTTTCAATCTCTCCACAGAGCTCATTACTAAGTTGAGCTCTCATGCTTTCTCTCAAATCGGACTCAGGTGGAATCTCAAACATGACATCGACGACCTCAAACGCACTGTCTATACAATCAAAGATGTGCTTCTTGACGCAGTAGAGAAATCGGTGACCGACGAACTCCTCAAATTTTGGGTTGAAGAGGTGATCGATGCACTTTATGACGCTGATGACTTGCTCGATGATTTCTCTACTGAAGCTTTGCGGAAAGATCTGATGAGTGGGAATAAGCTGACAAAAGAGGTACGCCTTTTCTTCTCAAGCTCAAACCAGTCTGCTTACAGCCTCAAAATGGGGCGGAAAATTAAGGCTACTAAGGCCAGATTAGCTTCGATTGGAAGTAAGGCACAGATGTTCAGCTTGGTAAAGCGTGATTATCATGTGAAAACTTCTTTCTTGACTAAAAAGAGGCAGCAAATGCCCCATTTTGTGCGTGAAGATGACATAATAGGGAGGGATTATGATAAAGTAGCTCTTCTAAAACTCTTGTTAGGGTTTCAAAGTGAAGAGAATCTTTATATCATTCCAATTGTGGGGATGGGAGGGATAGGGAAAACTACACTGGCAAGACTTCTTTATAACGATGAAATGGTTAGACGTCATTTTGAATTGATGATGTGGGTGTGTGTTTCAGATGTTTTTGATGTGAAAGCAATTGTAAAAGCCATTATTAAATGTGTGACTTACAAAGCACTAGATCAAAATCTCGAAATGGACCAACTGCAAAAACAACTTCAAGATAAAATTGATGGGAAAAAATATTTGCTTGTTTTGGATGACATTTGGAATGAGGATGTGGAACAATGGTAAGCTTAAAGACTTTATTGATGGGTGGGGCTAGAGGAAGTAAGATAATACTAACTACTCGCTCTATGAAGGTAGCAAAATTTACTAGTAACTGTCTGCCCTATGTTTTGGAAGGCTTGTCTGATGATGATGCTTGGTCTGTTGAATTTAGTTCCCATGCAAGACATGCAAAGGTGGCCATGCAAGGAGAAGTGGCAGCAAGCAGTCGAGCTATGAAGTGCAGAAACTGGAGCTTGAAGTTGCCTAACTACTTGTTATGTTTTGATTGTATTTTTAATTATTATTTTGTAATCTAGTTCATGTTGAACTAAGTTGGTAAACCTTATGATGTTTTTTTTGTTGATTGATTGACTGAAAAATCAGTAAAGAAACTTAAGCAAGCTGATTAACAATTTCCAATGTAAATTTAGTGGTGTTAGGTATGTCATTAGGTAAAGACTTGTTCATTTTGTTGTTGTTATCTATTATATGTAATGGCATTATGCCTTCTGGATTTGTTAATGAAAATATCAGCTCTTTTCATTCAAAATACTCTCTCTCAATTTCTTTTGTTTTCCATTCGCATGTGTTTCTGTTCTTGCTTCTGAGTTTGTTTCTTCAGCAAGGCTCGAGGCTTGCTATACAAGCAAGATTGAAAACAGTCTGTTGTTGTCTCTTTGCACCAACAATTGGTATCTAGAGCTTCATTCTTAGTGGACCTGTTTTATCAAACTAAGAAAGCTGAATGTCTTCCTCAAGTTTTTCACCAGTTTTTCACCAGCAGCCAGTCTTCAATGGAGAAGGCTTCCACATATGGCTGGTCAAGATGAAGACTTACCTACAGGCCTTTGATCTGTGGGAAGTTGTCAACACAGATGCTGAGCCAGCACCACTGAGGGCCAATCCCACAGTAGCTCAGATTAGGCAACATGCTGATGAAAGGACCAAAAGGCACAAAGCCATGTCCTGCATTCAGAATTGTGTGTCAGATGTCATCTTCACCAGAATTATGGCCTGTGAGACTCCAAAACAGGCATGGGATAAGCTTAAGGAGGAGTTTCAAGGCACTGAGAGAACAAGGCAACAGCAGCTATTGAATTTGAGAAGGGATTTTGAGAACCTGAAGATGAAGGAAGAAGAAACAGTGAAGCAGTATGCAGATAGAATCATGGCAGTGGTTAACAGTATAAGGCTCCTTGGTGAGCACTTTGATGAGGCAAGGATAGTAGAGAAAGTTCTCTCCACTTTGCCTGAGAGATATGAGGCCAAGATATCCTCTCTTGAGGACTCAAGAGACCTTGCTACCATCTCTTTGACTGAGCTAATCAACACTTTCTATGCTCAGGAACAAAGGAGAGCTAGCAGAGCTGAAGACCACCAGGAAGGTGCATTCAATGCCAAGGCCAGAGAAGCCTCGAGCATCAATGCTCCAAGAGGTAAAAAGCCTTGGAAAAGCAGGCCTAAGCCTGATACTGCAAGGAGCAATGACCAGCCCTGCAGACATTGCAAGAGGCCAGGTCATCCAGAAGACAGATGCTGGTTCAGGCCAGATGCAGTATGCCAACACTACAAGAAGAAAGGCCATGTTGAAAGGGTTTGCAAAAATAGAACCAAGTCAAGGCAGAGTCAATTTCAACAACCAAAGGTTGAAGCTCGAGTAGCTGAGGACAGTAGTGATCAAGAAGAGCAGGTTTTTGCTGTTTCTTGCTTAGCTGCTGAGAAGAAATGCTCAAAAGGCTGGTTATTGGACAGTGGTTTCACTAACCACATGTCACCAGATGCCTCCTTATTTAAAACCTTAGATAGAAGTTGCAAAACCAAGGTCAAGGTTGGAAATGGTCAGTTCATAAGGGCTGAAGGAAGAGGAGAGGTGCTGATATGTACCCCCACAGGCAACAAGATCATTCCAAATGTGCTGTTAGTGCTAGAAATCGACAGAAACCTTCTCAGCATAGCTCAATTGCTCGAGAAAGGCTATTCTGTTGTGTTCAAGAACAAACAGTGCCACATTGCTGATCCAAGTGGATCAAGCCTTATGACAGTCACAATGACTGACAAATGCTTTGAGGTACACTGGCCAAATGATTCAAAGTCTGCATATACAGCCTCTATTGATGATTCCAAGCTTTGGCAGCAAAGGCTTGGGCATGCCAACTTCAGATCATTGGCTCGAATGGCCAAAGAAGGCTTGGCAGAGAACTTTACTAGCTCAGTGGAGCATGATGATGTGTGTGAAGTTTGCCAGATGGGGAAACAGGCAAGACTGCCATTTCCTACAAATTCAGCTTGGAGAGCTACTGAAAAACTGCAGCTGGTGCACTCTGATCTATGTGGCCCGATGAGGACTGAATCACTCAGCAAAAATAGGTATTTCATCCTCTTCATTGATGATTTTACAAGGTTTTGCTGGATTTTCTTCTTAAAACACAAGTCTGAGGTAGCTCAAGTGTTTGTGAAGTTTAAAACTACTGTAGAGACAGAAACAGGTTGCAAGCTGAAATCGATAAGGTCAGACAATGGCACTAAGTACACTTCAGCTCAGTTTCAAGCCATTTGCAATGATGCTGGTATCAAACACCAACTTACAAATGTCTACACACCTCAGCAGAATGGGGTATCAGAAAGAAAGACAGAAGCTTGATGGATATGGCCAGGTGCCTGCTGTTTGAGAAGAAACTGCCCAAGACCATGTGGGCTGAGGCAGTAAACACTGCTGTCTACCTTCAAAATAGGCTTCCTACCAAAGCTCTTGCATCCAAAACACCTTTCGAGGCTTGGTCCGGTTTCAAGCCTTCCTTGGCACATCCGAAGGTGTTTGGTTGCCTGTGTTATGCACAAATACCAGCAGCAAAGAGAGACAAGCTCTCTGAAAGGGCTCAACCAGGTGTTCTAGTAGGCTATAGCTCAGTTAAGAAGGGCTACAGGGTGCTGGATCCTTTGACAAACATAGTTCAAGTGAGCAGAGATGTCATCTTCGATGAGAAGGCTTGCTGGAATTGGGAAAAGAATGAACCAGAAGCTGCTTCAGAAGACCTGGTGCCTAATCAAGCTGAACTTGAGCAGCTAGGACCTGAAATGGATGTTGATGATGTGCCTGTGAGAGGCACAAGGCCCCTAGATGATATTTATGAAAGGGCACAGGTTGCAATAGCAGAACCTAGCAGTTTTGAAGAGGCTGAGGCAGATGAAGGCTGGAAACTAGCTATGGTCGATGAAATCAACATGATTGAGAAGAACCAGACATGGGAGCTAGTTGATAAACCTACTGGAAAGAAGACCACTGGAGTAAAATGGGTCTATCGAGCAAAACAGAATGCAGATGGCAGTGTGAACAAGCTAAAAGCCAGGCTTGTTGTCAAAGGTTTTAGCCAAAGGTATGGTCTGGACTATCTGGAGACATTTGCACCAGTAGCCAGGCTTGACACAGTTAGAATGATAGTTGCCTTGGCTGCTCAACATCAGTGGACCATTCATCAGCTTGATGTTAAGTCTGCATTTCTCAATGGTTTCCTGGAAGAAGAGATCTACATCGAACAGCCTCAAGGATTTGTGGTCACTGGCAAAGAACACAAGGTGTACAGACTGAATAAGGCTTTGTATGGCCTGAAACAGGCTCCTCGAGCCTGGTATGCTCGAATTGATTCTTACTTGCTCAGTTTGGAATTCGAGAGAAGTCTCAGTGAACCAACACTGTATGTGAAGAAGAACCAAGCTGAAACTCAGCTTATCCTGTCACTCTATGTTGATGATTTATTGGTGACTGGAGGAGAGAGAAGAATGCTGGAAGATTTCAAAAGAAAAATGATGGAAATGTTTGAAATGTCTGATTTAGGCAGAATGAACTACTTCCTTGGAATGGAAGTGAAGCAAACAGCAAAGGGAATCTTTCTTAGTCAGAGTTCTTTTACTATGAAGATCCTGGATAAGTTCTCTATGAAGAACTGCAAGCCAACAAGCACACCAATGGCTGTTGGAGTGAAGCTTTCGAGGCAAGGGAGTGGTGAACCAATTTGCGAGACTATGTACAAAAGTCTCATTGGTAGTCTGTTGTATTTGACTGCAACAAGACCCGATATCATGTTTGCTGTTAGTGTGCTATCCAGATACATGAATTGCTGCAATGATCAGCACTTTCAAGCAGCTAAAAGAGTGCTTAGATACATCAAAGGCACCATTGATCATGGTGTATTGTTCAAAAGGGCTGAAAACATGAAGCTGATAGGCTATGTTGATAGTGACTGGGCTGGATCTTGTGATGACATGAGAAGCACATCTGGATATGCCTTTAGTCTTGGCTCAGGCATGTTTTGCTGGAGTTCTAAAAAGAAAAGTCTGGTAGCACAGTCAACAGCAGAAGCTGAATATGTTGCTGCTGCATCTGCTGTAAATCAAGCCATATGGCTTAGAAAAATCCTAGCTGATTTAAATCAAAATCAAGGAAAGGCAACAGAGATTTACTGTGACAACAAATCTGCTGTTGCAATTGCAAAGAATCCTATCTTTCATGGTAGAACAAAGCACTTCAACATCAAGCTACATGTCATAAGAGAGATGGAGCAAGCTCATGAAATCGAGCTGGTTCATTGCAATTCAGAAGAGCAAATTGCTGATATCTTTACAAAGGCACTCAATGTGTCTAAATTTGTTAAATTAAGAAGGCAATTAGGTGTCACTAGCATGGAAACTAAGGAGGAGTGTTGAATTTAGTTCCCATGCAAGACATGCAAAGGTGGCCATGCAAGGAGAAGTGGCAGCAAGCAGTCGAGCTATGAAGTGCAGAAACTGGAGCTTGAAGTTGCCTAACTACTTGTTATGTTTTGATTGTATTTTTAATTATTATTTTGTAATCTAGTTCATGTTGAACTAAGTTGGTAAACCTTATGATGTTTTTTTTGTTGATTGATTGACTGAAAAATCAGCAAAGAAACTTAAGCAAGCTGATTAACAATTTCCAATGTAAATTTAGTGGTGTTAGGTATGTCATTAGGTAAAGACTTGTTCATTTTGTTGTTGTTATCTATTATATGTAATGGCATTATGCCTTCTGGATTTGTTAATGAAAATATCAGTTTTTTCATTCAAAATACTCTCTCTCAATTTCTTTTGTTTTCCATTCGCATGTGTTTCTGTTCTTACTTCTGAGTTTGTTTCTTCAGCAAGGCTCGAGGCTTGCTATACAAGCAAGATTGAAAACAGTCTGTTGTTGTCTCTTTGCACCAACATGGTCTTTGTTCAAAAAGATGGCACTTATGGAAAGATATGCAAACCCAACAAATTCAGCCTTTGTGGAAATAGGAAAACATATTTTGAAAAAGTGTGCTGGAGTTCCTTTAGCCATAAAGACAATAGGTGGTATGTTATGTTTGAAGGGATCTGTAAGGGAGTGGCATTATTTCGAACATGAACAACTTAGTAGAATATCCCAAAGAGAAGGTGGAATTTTACCTTCACTTAAGTTAAGTTACGATTATCTCCCATACCATTTAAAGCTTTGCTTTGTTTATTGTCGATTGTATCCAAAAGATATTGTGATTGATGTACAAACACTTGTTCAATTTTGGATTGCACAAGGTTTTGTAAAGCAATCACATCCGAGTCAGTCTCTTGATGAGATTGGATTTGGGTATTTTAAAGAATTAGTTGAAAGAAGTTTCTTTCAAGAGGTAGAGGGAAGATATACAGGGGAAGGACTAACATGTAAAATGCATGATTTAATGCATGATTTAGCAGAATTTGTAGCAGGGACCGAGAGCATTGTTGTAGATTCAAATTTTAGAGCAAGGGAGGTGGGTGAAAATTGTCGCCACATATCAGTTAATCCTTCATTAATTCCGTTGTTTAAAGGAAAGAAGTTGCGAACTTTGTTACATTTTCCAAACAAGAGTGAGCAAAGCCAACATATGAGTGATGAAACTTGGGATTCAATCATTTCAAATTGCAGATATTTGCGTGTATTAAAATTAGATAATTTAGATATTAATAAAGTTCCATGCTCCATTCAGAAGTTGAAGCATCTGAGGTATCTTGATCTTTCTAACAATCACAATCTTAAGATCTTGCCTAAGAGTATTTGCAAGGTACAAAATTTACAAGCTCTGAAACTTGATTGGTGTAGTCAGCTTAAAAAATTGCCAAAGAAGATTGAAAAATTGGTGAATCTTACCCATATTACGTGTGAACGATGTCATAGCTTAACTCATATGCCACGTGGAATAGGGATGTTGACTTCCCTTCAGACGTTAAGCGCATTTGTAGTGGATAAAGATGGTTCTCATGGTGGTGCAGATCTAAGTGAATTGAGTGGGCTTAACAACCTAAGGGGACAACTAAGTATTAAAAATCTGGGATTTGTGAAAAATGCAAAAGTGATGTTTAAGGCTGCTAATTTGAAAGAGAAGCAACATTTGCGATCATTGGTTTTAGTATGGAGTGGTGATAGTGATGATGACGACAAGTCACTTGAAGACCTACAACCCCATCCAAATCTGGAGTCGTTGCTCGTCATAGGGTGGAGAGGAGATGCCAAGTTTCCAAGTTGGATTTCTTTGCTCACAAATCTTGTAAATATTTCCATATGGGGTCCTAGTAAATTCAAACATCTCCCTTCCTTTGCTCAATTGCCTTGTCTTCAACACCTATTCATTTTGGATTTGATTGAGCTCGAGTACATGGACAGCAACAACCACAATGGAAGACAAGGAGACCTGGAATCATATTTCCCATTGCTCAAGCGTCTTCACATCCAAAATTGTCCAAATATGAAGGGTTGGTGGCAGAAAAGGCCGATTGATGATGATAACGAGGATGACACAACAGTTATAGGAACATCAACCATGGCATTTCCTTGTCTTTCCTATTTACATATTGAAGATTGCCCTTTGACTTCAATGCCGTTGTATCCATCACTTGATGAACTAATATTGGTCAAAACCAGTTCAAGGCCATTAAAGCAGACCCTTAAGATGAACATCACCAGTATATCACGATCAACTTCAACCCCTTCTCTTCCTCTCTCCAAATTGAACTCTTTCCGTGGAGAGAATATTAAGGAACTGGACACGCGCATGCTAGATGAGTGCCTGCGACATCTCACCGGTCTCAGAAGTTTAACAATAAGAGATTGCAAGGAGCTTGATTTAGTGGACATGCAATGGGAACCCCTTAAGAATCTCTCTTGTTTGGTGATTGATAATATTCCACAATTAGTGTCTCTCTCCATTGGGCTTCGACATCTTGTTCAATTGAAAACATTAGAAATTCGTAATTGCAGTCGATTGAGATCACTTTTTCCTGTGTTCCAACATCTCACTTCCCTTGAAGAGTTTTCAATAAGGAATTGCAATGAGCTAGAGTTATCTGAAGCTGGCATTCAAATATTCCAAGATTATACAAGCTTACGTGCTCTATGGCTAGAAAACATTCCAAAGTGTCAGCACCTTCCAGAGTGGCTTCAACATCTGACAAATCTGCGACGGCTTTATCTCATTCATTTGCCTAATTTAACATCGCTTCCGGATGAGATGCGTAGCCTAACCAGTTTGGAAGAGTTATGCATACAACAAACTCCCCAGTTGGGGGAAAGATGTCGTAAGGACATTGGTGTCGATTGGCATAAGATTGCTCATATCGCTACAAGTTAGTATATTTACTCCCCAACTACGGCCTCTTTTGCCAAAGTAGAACAAGCTTTTCGGTACAATTTCTATATTTATCTTTGTATTTTGCAAATTTGTGCAGTAACCATCGAAGGCTTCTAGTGAAACGAATTTGGAAATTTCAAGAATTTAAATGCAGAAAAAAGAAGTGGTAATCTAGCTAATTGGTTTACACTTTTAAATTATACTAACCTCACCGTTGCAATGATCTGATGAAATCCTCGTGTATATACATTTGAAATTGCAGCTTATATCAAATACCAACAAGGAATGGCAGGTAATTCATACCACTCATTTATTTTCTATATGATTCAATAAAACAAAATTGAATAATTTAGATTTAGAGTGAAATATTTTGGTGGCTCATATCTATCATTTCATAGACTTCGATTTAAGGGCTTCTAATACTTTAATTCTAAACAGTCTTTATTTGTACCCAATGTACATTGATGTGGAGACGCCTAAGAAGCTTGCATGCCAGCCTTCAAAATGCTTGTACTTCGTGCTCTGGTTTGTTCATTTTCCAAATTTAAGCACTTACCTTATCTTAATCACATGATATACGATTTTATGTTTTATCTTAAAAATTTTGATCTATTTACCCTTAATTTTTGTTAGCTTTTGGTTCTATTCTTTGGCAGAGCATAGCATGCAATACAAAAAGCAGAGACCATACTTTCTGAAAGGCATTTGACAACTTTAAGAAATTAGATGCAGAAAAAGAGGTGGTAATTACTTAACTGCTTTACATTTATAAATCATAATAATCTCACAATTTCAAATGATCTATTATAACCCCCTAACTAAGCTTCTTCTTTTTCAGCAGGAGTTCAATGGAAAAGCCAAAAAACAGGACACGCATTCTTCATCAGCTGATGAAATCCTCCTCTGTGTGCACATTTGTTCTTTCTTTTTTTTTTCTTTGATGAAGAGTCCTTCTGATGATCTAATCCTAATTTTTGTTAGATTTTGGCTCTCTTCTTCCGCAGAGCATAGCATATATTACAAGAAGCAGAGGTAATATATGTTTAACTACGATCTGTTCATCTGCCAAAATATTCCAACAAATCAAAAATGGTAATATATGTCATCAGGTTCCTTATAATTTTTCCAATTGATCTGATATAAAGTATATATATGGAGTATTTCAAGAGTTGTAATATATATGCTAACAGATTACTAGCTTATATGGTACCTATGCTATTGACAGATTCTTGGAGTCGTGTTGTAGAGAGCTTAAACACGCAATGTCGTTGTCAAGTAAGTAAATTGAATAGGGGATAGGGGTTAAGGGTTGATGAAAATGGAGGGGGAGGAGGGGGACAGTTCATAATATTCTTTGATGCAGCGCAGCCCTTTTAGCTGTTTGAATTTTGAAGGTTGAATCAGGAAAGAATCTTGCTTCAGAATTTTGGTGGTGAGGTTGAGGTTGAGGTTGATAAAATGTTTTCATTATTTATAGATGAACAACAATCTATTACACACACATATTAACACTAACAGGGATGTGAATTTGTTACCATTACAGATGATGATGCCCAATGTTTGGCCCTTTCGTTAAACCTGCAGTGGAAAATCATAGACATGGCTTTGTGGTTAGCCACCATTCTTGCACATAATATAAAGTTCTATTTAGTAACAGTAAGTGTTTCTTCTACATTTGGACACTGCTCAGTCTAAATGACAGAAATTTTAACATTATGTATTGGCATATATAATTTGCAGGTTCATTGTTGCTATATAGAGAAAATTAATGGACTAGAATCCACCTTGCAGACCTTGATATCCTTAGCTCTCAAAGAAACACCTGCCTTTAGCTACGTTCTTCCTTTCGTTATTTCGAGGATTGCAATGTCTCATCGCATTGAGATTCCAGAAGAAATGCTTATGTAAAGCTTGGTTGATCCTGGAGCTTATATATATAGATGATATGTTTCGTGGGTGGTGTGTGGATTTAAAGGAACACTTAGTGAGGAACTATTATTGAGTGTCACCTATTGAGTGTTGATTTTTCTTTACATAACTAAAGTAAGTTATAAGAGTGTTTACTTAATTGTATAAAGGTGAGGTTGCACCAAGTTTGGAGGGTTAGGCATAAATCAATTATTTGTACTGTGAAGTTCATAGTGAATTCATCTCTGGGCAAGGCCTCGCAGACGTAGGACAAGTTCCGAATTGCGTAAATATCTTGATTGTGTTCTTTATTCTTCTTTAATTTTACTTTTGTGTGCGTCAACTTAAGAAAAAAAATATATTTTTCTTTTTCGATGTTTCAGATAATGTTCCAACACATAAACACAACTAATCACCAGACAATGTTGTGTACATTATGTAAGACTCTCATTTAACGAAAGCGCTTCAGTACTTAATTTTGAGGATGAAAATATGGATGCCCTGCAAGAATTGCAACCTTTTTTACCTTGTTACAAAACAACTATACCCATATCCAATGTCTTCTTTTATCTCCTATTAACTTTTGTATTTTAGGAAATTTGCGTTTCATTGTGCATTAGTTTTTTTGTTGAAAAGAAAATTTAGGGTAAAATTAATATCATATGAATAAAGTTAACTTAGCTCAACAACTCAAGCTTGTAAGGGGAGGAGATGTCTATATATGTTTAATTTGTGCCTTGTGAGCTATTTTCTATTGAATTAAGGTAAAGTCCACTAACCCAATTGATATTTATATTGAAAAGAGGAAACAAGTTGACTTTATAGATTCGAAGCTTCGATCAGGACTATCGATAAAAATCAATTTTGAATTATTTCAATTGCTAGATTCTAGATTGCGCTATGATGAAAACGAAGTTGTAGACTTTATTTAAAGAAGTGAAGAAGGGGAGGTGCTATCTTTTAAAGTAGAATATAAAAAATTTAATTTAATCTAAACCTAGGCTTGCTGAAAATATATTCAAGCTCGAGCCCAACGTGACCTATTTTTTTAGTTTATAATATTTTATATTATATTATTTTTATATATTATGTAAGTTATAACAAATAAAAATTAAATTTATAATACTATTATAATGTAAACATTAAAAAATGTTAAGATTTTTTTTTATAATACATCAAACGACGAGAAAAAAATGTTAAGATGATTATATATAAAATTTTAATTAAAAAATATATGTAAAATTTTAAAATATTAAACTAAAAATAATATAAATATATTCTATTTTTAAAAAATAATATAGACAGACTTAAATTAAGCTTGGATTAGATATTTACAAAAATGAGTAAATTTGAACTAAATTTTAAGCCCATATTTTAGACCGGGCTAAACTTGAACAACCATAAATTGAGTTAATATTATGCCTAAACCCGACCTAACTACTAATGAACTCTAATTTAATCTTACAAGTCTTCATTTTGAGATAATATTTGAATGAGTTTTATCAACTCCGGTAATATTATTAGTCCAACCAAAGTTATTTCCTTGCTCCACCTTTATGATTATATATATATATATAGAAATCATATTTGTTCGAGAATGAAAATTTCTTAAATTAAACAAAATTGTATTACCTAATTAGTAAGTGTTTTAATTATTATTTATTGTTTGACGACCGTAGAGGAAAAAAACCTTCAAATAAAAAAAAACTAGGAAAATATGATTAAATAAAGCTTTAAGATTACTATTTTCTCATTTTTTACTTCAGATTTCATTTTTCTTTTTCTCTTTAAGATAAAGTTGTCAACAGTTTTGCTGAAGAAAAACAAATCAAGAGACTGCAACTTCAAATTCTAATAAATAAATATTTTCATTGGTCTTCAATTTCTCTATTATATTTTGGTATAATAATTTATTTGACTATCTAACTTAAAAAAAAAGCATGTGGTTGTTTTTTTTTCCAACAGTGGGGGTTGGACTTGTGTAGCAATCTCCCTCCATCTATGAGCATATTACCTGAAATTTTCATTTGACTTCTTTTCCATATTCTGTAATGTGATCCTATCAGACGCTATGTCAGTCATGTAGTAGCCCAAATTTGACCGGGCTGTAAACTAAATAAATAAATAAATAAATAAATAAATAAATATGCATTTATTAAACAGTCCAAGTCCATGTTACAAAACCCAAAAATAAAAAAATAAAAAAATGTTTATTTACAGGCCCAACCACATTAACCCAAAGCTTAACAGACTGATCCTAACCCAATAACCCGTTTATACCCAGACCCAAAAACAAACGAGGCCCAAGCGGCCCAATTTGTTAAAAGACAGTAGAGAGAACTAGGGTTTCAGAAACCCTAGGCGCCGCAAATGGAAGGCTTCAGAAGCTAAACACTGCAGACAATGCGTCGGTTCGTCTTGCGCCATCAGCACCGTGATTCCAGGCTTCAAATCATGCCGTGGTCTATGCCCGAGTCAACGCCGATGTTCGTTCTTCTTGATGCCTGCAAAAGAAGGAAAGAACCACAGCAACAAGCAAAGCAAATATGGAAAGATATAAAAAGATTTCTTTCCTAGATTTTTGTAATAAACAGTAGCTATAAAAGCCTGAATCAAACCAATGTAAAAGAGACGAGATTTTTTGAGAGAATAGAAATATACTTACATATATTCGATTCAGAGAAATACAAACGGTTTCTAAGAGGTGATTTAATCGTGTACCTTGTTCTTATTTTAGCATGCATATATAAATCGTTCTAAGCAGAAATTGTTGAGGTTTTAAAAAAGAAAGAGGTTACCTGTGACTTACCAAGGAAAGCGAAGGCTTTTAGCCTTTTGAACCTCTGTGTACAACGGCGCGTGAGTGTGTGTAGGACCACTGGTCGGAGCGTGGCCTACAGAGGTCAGACCTCGGGGTTCCCTTCCTCCCTCTCTCTTTCAAAGATTCTCTCTGAGTTTTTTTTAAACAGGCTTTTAAATGATTTTTTAAAGTGAAATTTGGCTTATATAGCCCAAGAGAAACGACGCCGTTTTAGCTTAGTCTGATAAGCTCAAAATGACGACGTTTTAAGACCCTAGGATCTGCGCGTTGACCCAATTATCCGGGGAGGATCCACTCATTTTTAAAGATTGGGTTAATTACCCAATTGGTCCTTCCACCTTTTTGCGTTTATAATTATGTTTCATTCTATTTTTAATTTAGCCCTAATGAATTAATTTTATTTCAATTTAGTCCCAAAAGAAAGCATTCTAAGGCTTATAACGAAACGCTGCCGTTTTGGGAATAGGGCAATTTGCCCAATGAGTCCTTTTTTTTACGCGCGTTTTAAATTGGGCCTTAATTCAGTTTTATTTTTTTTAAATTCGTCCCGTAATTTTACTGAACTTTAAATCTAGCCCTATATTCATTTTCTTATTATTCTATATATATATATATTTTATATGTAGATATTGTTTTATTTTTTAACCTTACTTTTATATTATAAACTATAAGATTATTTTATCATATATATATTATTATTATCTATCGTATATTATTTTTCACAAATTATTATTATTAATTTCCATCATTATTTTTATATATTATTATTATATTTTACTTGTATTATATATTTATTAATTATTTATATATATTGTCCTTACATATATACTTTCGTTATTTTATATCATATCTATTATAATTCTTATTTCCTATATATTCAAATTATATTTTATTATATAACATTTATTATATTTTATTTTTATTCTATATTACTTATTATTTTTTATATATGTTATGTATATTGTATATCATATATTATATTATTTATTATTCATTATATTATTTAAAATTTTAAAATGATATTTTTATATTATGTGTTATTTTATAAATTCTTTTACATACTTTTATTTTTTTATATTTTTTAAAAAACCTAATATATTTTTTCATTCTTTTATAAATATTTTGTTATTATGTTTTATATATTGTATAGCAAATACTATTTTAAGATTATTATTAAAAATTATGTCATTATTTGTGTTATATGTATATTTTGTTAACAATAACTCATTTCATTTTTTATATATATTGCATATATCATGTGTTATATGTTGTTTTGTATTTATTATTCGATATTACATTTCATGAACATGTACATTGATATTGTATTACTCTTTTTTGTATATCATATATTATTTAATTATTACTTTTTTGTATATCATGCATTATTTAATTATTACTTTGTATGTTTGTATGTTTTGTTTATTCATTCTCAATACATGCTATATATATATATCTTTGTATGCATATTGTTAATATTTGCCATGTATATATGATTTTTATATGTATGTATCTAATGCACGATCTTTATATTATTGCCATCATTTTGTTTAAATGCATGTATTATTTACCTACTACAATAATATGTTACTATGTATGATTTATAATACAATACAATTACCCACGCATCATTTTTAAAAAAAATAAGGCCCCAAAGTTTTCAAAAAAATACAAAGGGAATGCTTGGTGTTTAGAAATTTCGAGAAAGTAGTGCCCTAACTTATTGGGTTGCAACTTTTTTCGTTAAGTTCGAATAATCAAATACTCTTCTTAGTTTTTAAATGTTTGCAAAACGTGAGCAACTGTCTTGGAATTGCAAAACAATATGTCCTAACTTATTGGATGTAGCGTTTTGTTGTTTCGAGATAGGGATTTCTAAAAAGCTAACTTAGTGTCAATACTTTGATACGAGTGAACTCTAATTTACAAAAAAATCAAAATATTCTAAAAAGGATTGCATATTAAAATTTTTGAATCTCCGACATTAAAGACACTTGATAATCAATTAGGTACCAATTTTTGGGCGTTATGAGGGTGCTAACCCTTCCTCATACGTAACCGGCTCTCGGACCCGTTTTCTGAATTCGTAGACCAAAACTAATGATTTTAAAACAAAATGTTTTAAAGGTGATCCAATCGCACCTAAAAAGATTGGTGGCGACTCCTGTTTTCGTTTTTAAAGTTGATTCCCATTTTCCAAAACTTGATTTAAAAATGGTTTCGACAAGTCACATGGCCATATTGTTTCATAAAGGCCTGTGGTAATTATTTCCATGATTTAACTTGGCTACGATTCAACTGATTATACCATTTAGCTGCAGCCCCAGTCAAACTGTCTTGGAAACAGTGGATCAATAACTGATCATTGTTGACATGCCTAGTCATTCTCCGACAAAACATCGTGATATGAGCCTCAAGGCAACTGGTACCGTTGTATTTTTTAAATTCTGGCATTTTGAACTTTGGAGGGAGTACTAGATCTGGGACCAGGCTCAACTCTTTGGCATCCATTTCACAATGATAATCAGCGCTTTCCAACGCCCTGAATTTTTCCTCCAACCACTTGTATTGGTCTTCTAGTCACTTTGGAAATTCTGCTCGTTCCTTTCCTACTTCCGCGAGCTCATCGAAGTTAGGGACTGTAAGATTTGCACGATTGTCTTCGGGGTTAGAACACGAGCCCGTTGGGAAATTTACCAGTGCCGAAGTACCAGCCTGATATTGGGGTTTGATACTGACAGACACTTTTTGTGGAGTACTGGGGTATTTGTTGGGGTGAAACCTGGAGGGTA
The DNA here is from genome assembly GCF_007990345.1 of Gossypium hirsutum. NCBI lineage: Eukaryota > Viridiplantae > Streptophyta > Magnoliopsida > Malvales > Malvaceae > Gossypium > Gossypium hirsutum. Next base: position 122,736,857 of record NC_053434.1, read on the forward strand.
AGTAAGAATCCCGCTATCATCCTCAGCATTGACCATGGGACTCTTCCCCTTTTCCGGCTTTCCAACTAGTAGCTGAGTCAGTTCGCTTATCATATTTCTCTGAGATTCCAGCATTTGTTTTTTCATATCTTGCTGGATCTTAGCTAATTGCTCTTGCATTTGCGCTTGCATCTGTTCCTGCATTTCTTTTTGCATTTGCTCCAACTTTTCCAACCTTTGATCCATAGCTTTGGTCTTTTTCCATGTATAGTATTGATGTTCCAAGGTAACTATAATACAATTTTTTAATCAGGATTCTTTTGTGAAATTTAATGCACATGATGCGATGAAATGCAAATGCATGAAATGAATACAAAACTAAAGAGATGTCGATTCTGATTCAATTCCATTTAAAAAACTTTATTAAAAAGCAAAATCCTTTACATAAAATAGATCACATATACGGCTTAGCCCTAATGCTCAAAGCTTTAACTTTCTTAAGAAGGCAAGCTATCTCACGACCCCGGTCTGACTCTAACTCATACTTCACACTTAGCACATCAGCCTGAACCGCTAAGGTCTGTAAATAATCAGCTACTTCTCGAATCTGAGCCACGGGTTCACCCATGATATGATCTCTATCCCTGACCTGGTCCTGCGATCGGCAGAACTGTTCCTTCCACTGCTCATTGTTCGACTCAAGTAATTGAATTCGAAGCTCACAGTTTTGTAGTGCAGTCTCGAGCTCTTCTACCTTTCCTTTCAAATATTTAATCATACTCAGGCTGGCTCTTAATTCAATACCAGAGTTACGACCACGGTGCTGATGCAGGGCCTTTTCTAGCTCTGCTACCCGAGCTACCAACATCTCTTTCTTACCTTGGCCTTCAATCTAGCTCTTCTTTAAGGCGCTTTCACATGCTCGAGCATCATGAAATCTCTTCTCCCACTGATCACCTCTAGCCTTTTCCTCTTGAATTTCCTATCGCCACTGCTCTGATGTCTTCCCCAACCTGGCAGTTCTCATCGACATATGTAGCTTCTTGTAATTAGTTTTCAAACTGTCCAGGTCTTCCCCAACCTTTCTTTTCCATTTTCTCAACCTCTCGGCCTCGAGTTTCTGAACTTTGATATCCAATCTCAAATGCACATTTTCCTCCTCCAATTGTTTTATATTTTTCCCTAACTCCGCATTTCTCTCTTCGAAGTCCTGTTTTACGATTTCAAGCTCAAAGGGGATTATTTGCAAAAATTCTTCCATCGTACAAACATCCTCTAAACTCGGCTCGGAGATATTATCATTAACACTTTTACTCAACCACCCATTGTATTCAGGAGTCGTTATTGATCCAACAGCCAATCTCTTCATCCGGCACATCTATTTCCAAGCATCAGAAATCTCTTGAACCTTCTTCTTATAATTCTTCTACTTATACGTGAACTCACTCTGGGCTAATCCATGTGTCATCGGTATAAACTGCCTTGACCTGTATTGTCTTAAAACGAGCAAACAGACATATCCAGCAGCTCCCCAAATTCCAAGTAGGGGTACCCAATCGAAACTCCCACACCAATAGAGGATCTCATCAGGAACAAACTAAGGTGCTCTCTACTCAACATCCTATTCCTGAAGATTTCGGAGGAGCGCGATCCAATTTTCTTCTGATATGTCATCTTTCCTAGACATGGCTACTATCTCCTTTAACAGGGAGTAACTCTAAAAAAAACTGGATAGGAAACCTTATCCACCTTCTAGAAATGGCCGTGGAACCAAGCCAACAATAACTGTGCACACCCTATAAATCTACCTTCACTTGCCCTCCAACATGCACTCAAGGATCTGAATGTCTCAGCAAGAATTGCCGACACCGGTGTGACCTCTTTGTCAAGTCGATCAAAGAAATCGACAACTACTTCATCTATATGCCTTAAAGCATGGGGGAAAATTACCAAACCATAGATACTCAAAGCGAAGACGTCAACTTTCCTCTTTGTATCCAGATGTGCTACGATCAGGTCCCTCAAACTTACCCAAGGAATGCATCTACCATCACCCTTTTGCTGAATTTGAGTTGTAACCCATTGTTCACTCATCCCAGTGATACTTATTAACTTCTTTACAAAAGCTGGGGCACTAGCAGCCTTGGAATAAACTTTGTCGACTTGAACCTTTGGACAACGAAAGCTGGGGCACTAGCAGCCTTGGAATAAACTTTGTCGACTTGAACCTTTGGACAACGAAACAAAGCCGTATACTCCTCCATAGTAGGCACCAAGTCCACCTTCCAGAAGGTGAAACAACTATACGTCGGGTTCCAAAACTGAGCCATAGCCCGAAACAAGTACTTGTCCACCTTGATATTGAGTAGGTAGGGTAAGTCACCATAACTTTGATAGAATAGCTGCTTGGTCTCATCATCCCAACGAGCCCATATATCCCTCAATTCCTGGAACTTGTTTTGGTCACATTGTTGCTAGTGAAGCCCGACAACCCCGATATATACCCCTCAGCTAGACTATCCTCTTTCTCAAGTTGCATCTTCTCTGACCACATACGGGCAGCCGCATTATCCTCTACTTTATCAAGGAATTCGCTCTCCATAACAAGCTTTCTAATTTAGAAACTGAACAGAAATCGACACTTCTTTAATATGAAATGACATGCAAAACATAATCACAACAAAACACAACAAGTTAGCATCGAAAAAATAAAAATTTAAGCAAATAGAAAATAATTAAACACCTAACTGGGTAATCACTAGTTCAACATAGCTCTACCTAGGGCGAGCTCCTAGAGTTCACTATATGTGGCTCGGTTCTAAGAAAATGGTACGTGAACTAGCAGATTCCTCAACCCTCACCCATTATAGGCTCATGCGGATCGAGTTCAGTTCAGGGGAATACATTTCCCTATGGCCATACAGAGGTGAAAACCTCACGAAGACATAGGTACGAATGTATCCCGGAAGCAGCCACTAGCCCATGCAGATGTGAAAACCTCACGAAGGCGTAGTTTCTCACTCCCACTTAAAAAGGTGCGACCACAACGGTCATGCAAGATGATGCGAAGGGATATATATAAAAAAAACATGAATAAAATGATGGAAACCATAACACCAAAGAAATGCAACGAGGATCGTGTATTTAAAAACTAAACTTTTAATTTTTGACAAAAGGACAGAAAATAATCAATTTTACAGCTTGACTCTCTTATTGGTCCCTAGTGGAGTCGCCAAGCTGTCGAAACCATTTTTATTTTGGAAAAAACGGGGATCGATTTTAAAAAATGAATTATGGAGTCACCACTGACCTTTTTTAAGGTGTAATCGGATCACCTTGAGGTTGATTATTTTAATAAAACATTTGATTTATTAAAATAATAATTTTAGGTCTACGAAAATTAAGAAAAATGGTCTGAGAGTCAGTTACGCACGAGAAAGGGTTAGCACCCCCGTAACGCCTTCAATTTTATCTTCGAAAAGCGTATAATTAAAAAATAGAATATAGTATATTACCTCATTTTCTTTCTACCATTTAATAAAATTAATCTTTTTTTTCCTTTTCCTTCCTCATTTTAGATATTCTGATAAATGAATATAATTTAATCCAAACGTAAAAATAAAAATCAAACATTATTGGGAGGAGCAGTAATAGACCCTAAAATAATTAGCTTTCATGGATTATAAAATAGACATAAAGCATAATTTAATTCCAAAGAAGACGAAATGTAAATATCCAACAATAAAAAGTAACTTAATACTTATTAAATGTCAATATAGTCTACTTACAAAGAAAAATATACTCTTTAATTTTTTATTAAACCGAAGCCATCAATAAAAGAATTGGTTGAAAATTGTTGAGCTATATTCTTATCAATTTTTTATGCTGGCTTTGGTGGTTTCGATTAAGGGTTGAATAATTGCTCTCCCTCCTCCTTTTTACTTGCGATTTGGTGTTTTTCTTTTTACTGAGGTTGTTGGTAGTGGATTTGGTTATGGTGATGTTCGGGTTGACTGGGGTTTTGGGTGTGAGGTTGACGGTAGGTGCAAGCTGAAGTACTGATCTGGGACTCTGATTTAGTGAATAGTGCATTGGTAGGGGTGGAGTAGAGGTTGAAGCAGTTGACGCTGGTGAAGATGGGAGAGGGAGTTGTCCTTGGCAGTGGTGGTTGGCGACTTTGGCTCAAGGTCATATGGACCGAATTGTAATTTTTGCAAAATTTGAGAGGATTTTTTTTGTAAAAATCACATTGTTCCCTTTTTGTTTCTTCATAATTTTTTTTTTGTAATTAATAAAATATTGTAAAATATATAATCAAAATTATATAAATCTAACATTAATGGGTCAAAGCCGAAAATAATTATTTAGCATAAAAAATAAAAGGATCATAAATGACCCAAATAGTATATTTTCGTTATCTAAAGCATATATAATGATTTTACAAATTAAAAAGTCATTTTCAATTATATATATTGCAACAGCTTTTGTGGTTTTCAAATATAATTTTTTATTTTATTTTTTGCAACGACTTAATTTATTTGTATAAAAATATTTTGGTTATAATACAATTGATTACGAAATCTATACATAAACAACAATGTTTCAATTACAAAAAATAGTATGAAAAAATAATATATTGGTTGCAAAATGTAAATTTAAATGTTAAATCTTTTATGTAACCGTAAGATATGGTTACCAAATTATTTAGGTAACAATAATACTATTAGTTGTGAAATATCATTTTGCGATCATATTTTATTTAATTGAAGATTGACACAAATTTTATAGATATTCTTTCAGAATTTGCTAAGTCTAATTTTATCACTGAAGCAGAGGCCCTCTATTTTATTTCCAACTACGAGCTCTTTTGCCTTTGTTTATATATATAAATATTCATTCAAGTTGGAGAATGATGATTTCCTTATCGAAATATTATTCCCTTTGTTGCTCCTGCTGCTACTACTACAATAATATATGGAAATTTTTTGCAGTAACCTATCAAGAATTTATTTATCTAATTGCTTTACACTTTTAAATCAATCACAATAATCTGATATAAAGGGAAGGGTGTATTTCAAGAGTGATGATATATTTACAAAGTGAGTAGTAGTTTATATGCTATTTAACAGATTGTTGGAGGCATATTGGAGCGTGCAATGTCGTCGCTAAGTAAGTAAATTGAATAGGGGTTGGAAGCTAAAGGTTGATACATAAAAGAAGGGGAGGGGGATATTTCTACTTCAAACAAAACCCCAAATTTAGCATCTTGAGTTGTTAAAATTGGCCATATTCTTTTCTTAATACTTTTCTATTTGGTTCAATAAAACAAGATTTAGTTTAGTGTGAAGTATTTTGGTGGTTCATATGTATGAGTGAGTGAACTTTCAATTCAGGGGCATATAATAATTTAGTTCAATTTTGATGCAGGCCATGCCTTTTCCCTATGAAATAATTGGTTACCTTTTTTTATGTTGATTTTGAGAAAACCCAAAGGGGAAAAGAGTTAGCAGAGACCATACCTTCTGCTACGATTTGTTAATCTGCATAGTTATTCCAACAAAACAAAAATGGTAATACTATTAGGAAAATAATATTTTTATAAATTTCCGTAAATGGTATCATATAAACGTTTAAAATAACTTTATACATATGATGATAAGATATTATTTAATTTACAATAATCTCACCATAACAACTCATAGACACCACTAACATAAAAAAGTAAAGTTTAACTAATAATAAACAAATGAAAATATAATTATAGTCATAAGATATAGACACGATTTTAATTGTCACCCAAAAGTCAAACTCATAATATTTAATCTCAAGTCAATAAAATTATGGACATTATAATAATTGTTATACAAAAGTCAAAGTCAGCAATGCTCAAGCACATGATGGGAGTGATTCCAATGCATCGGCTCTTTATTTTAGTAAAACATGGTGTACATCATAATTCCAGCGCAACCAAGCTAATTTGAAAACTGTGCACAACTTGTGCTTCTTTATTCAATGCATCGTGTGCTATGTCCAATATCAAGTAACAGATATTGAGATTTATATTTATAAATAGCACATTATATAAAGTTGCGTTTAGTAACAGCAAGTATTTTTACATTTGTACACTACTTGGTCTAAAATAGATAAATGTTAATAATTGAGGATAGGCACAGTGATATTGCATTTGAAAATTTGTTATTTCGTTTTACGTGGAGATTAAGTAAAACTTAGTCCATCCTGGACCTTATACATATAGATGATTTGTTTCGTAGGTGATGTGTGGATTTAAATTACTACATATGTTTGAAGAACTATTATTGAGTTTTATTGTTATACACCTTTTAAGTGTTGATTTTCAATTGCATAGCTAAAACGAATTGAGAGAGAATTTACTTAATTGTACAAAGGTAAAGTCACATCAAATGTTTGAGGGGTTGATAAATTATTTCTTTTCAATGTAAAGTATACAATAGATTTAAGTCTGGACAAGACTCCACAGACTTGGAACAAATTTCGAATTGCGTAAATATCTTGATTGTATTCTTTATTTTTACTTATGTATGTATCAGCTCAAGAAAAAAAATACATTTTTCTCTTTTGATGCTCCAAATAAGATTCCAACACAAGAAAACACAACTAATTATCAAATAATTTTGTGTACATTGTATACACTATCATTTAATGAAAGGGATTCACGAAAGAACCATTAAGCAATTTCAAAGATTTAGTTGTACTAACTAGAAGACAATGCAAGATTGAGTAATGAATCCCATAGCTTCATCTCGTGATTGGTTTGAATGCTTAGCTTAGCTCAAATCAATTACCAGGTGTTGAGGATATGAGAATATGGAGGCCCTGCAACAAATACAACCCTTTCCAACTTGTTAGTGCTTCAATAGAAGCAACTCTTAAAAGCTTGAGAAAATTAGAGAGAGCTTACCCTCATATATTTATAGAAGAAAATATGACAAAAAACATTTAAAATTTTTAATTTTACACAAATCCCAAAGAAAAAGACTAGGGAGAATATTAAAACTACTGACGAGGTCCACTCTCTAGTTTCTTTTTTCCTCGGCACCCAATCTCTAATTGCAGCTGCCCATATTAAATAAACAAGAAACTAATTAAATTCACATTTTGATATTATTTTGATTAAAATTTTTAAAATCAGAACGGTAGTCGAATCAATCATGCATATCAATTTATTTGTACAATTAAATTAAATTAAATTAGGGTTTTTAGATATAAAAGTTTTATATTACAATAATTAAATTTATAATTTTTATAGATTTTTTTAATTATATATTAATTTATTTAAAATGTTTTCAATTTTAACTAATCATAAACACTGTATTAGTAGAAATTGTTAACGCCGATCTTAATTATCTTTATTTATTCACCTTTGAAGATTACATGGTCCCCCTTAATCTGTTTTCGTTAGAGAGGGATTAATTGTCAAATTGCTAATGATACCCATGAAATTTGTTTAGATCTATGGGTTTTATTCATTTTTAATCCTGAAATTTCCTTCAGTTTTGGCTATTGTCAAATTGTTTTTTTTTTAATTTAAAAAAATATAAAATTTTCTATAAAAGAAATATTTTTATAATTTTCCGCAAACGGTATCATATAACTTCTAAATTTAATAATTTTTTAAAAATAAAAATAACCTTAAAAATATAAAATCCAAATAAACATTAAAATTAGGAAATTTGTATTAGGTAAAAACCTTTTGTAGTCATTCAATTTAATAAACGAATAATTGGTGAATCCAACTTCGGCTTTGATAAAGAAGGATTTACTCGTTGTTTGAGTTTACGGATTAATGGAATATTAAATACATTCAAAGGGAGAGGAATCAAGTAGTTGACTGCATCGTCAAGTTGGCTTCTCATTCGACTACTGAAGTACAAGTTTTTGAAGATATACCTGTGCAGCTTGAAACATTTTTATGTGCCGACAGAGCCAACTGCTCGTTTTTAGCTTATGATGATCTAAATTAGTTTTCTTTTGTATTGTTTTTTTCAAAAAAGAAAAGGATAATTTTTTAATATATGTATGCCTTGTATAATCATAAAGAAAAGTAAAGAATAATATAACGATAACATATAGCATCAACGGTTGCCAATGAAAATAGCTTCATACATATAAATAACGATGTTAAGATAATATTTAATTTACCATAACAACTCATAAACACCACTAAGATAAAAAAATGAAGTTTAACTAATAATAAACAAATAATCATAAAATATAGACACGATTTTAATTGTCACCCAAAAGTCAAAGTCAGAATATATATTAAGTAATAAAGTATACTTATAGACATGATAATAATTGTTATACAAAAGTCAAAGTCAGCAAAGCTCAAGCACATGATGGGCTCTTTTTCTTTAGTAAAATATTGCGTAGATTATAATTCCAGCACCAACTAAGCTAAATTGAAAAGTGTTATCAACTTGTGCTTCTTTTTTCATTGCATCATATGATTTATTAATGAGTGGGTGGTGAGACCCTATATGTATTTATACATTAACACCTGCGTTTCATCTTGTTCCAATCATTTTCATTTTACTCCTCTTGTAGTAATCAAACAGTTTTTGCCTTGATTTCAGTTTTGTTGGTGCAAGAGGCAGCAACAAACTGTTTTCAATCTTGCTTGTATGGCAAGCCTCGATCCTTGCTGAAGAAACAAACTCAGAAGCAAGAACAGAAACACATGCAAATGGAAAACAAAAGAAATTGAGAGAGAGTATTTTGAATGAAAAGAGCTGATATTTTTCATTAACACACCTTAAGGCATAATGCCATTACATATAATAGATAACAACAACAAAATGAACAAGTCTTTACCTAATGACATACCTAACACCACTACATTTACATTGGAAATTGTTAATCAGCTTGCTTAAGTTTCTTTGCTGATTTTTCAGTCAATCAATCAACAAAAGCACATCATAAGGTTTACCAACTTAGTTCAACATGAACTAGATTACAAAATAATAATTAAAATACAATCAAAACATAACAAGTAGCTAGGCAACTTCAAGCTCCAGTTTCTGCACTTCATAGCTCGACTGCTTGCTGCCACTTCTCCTTGCATGGCCACCTTTGAATGTCTTGCATGGGAACTAAATTCAACACTCCTCCTTAGTTTCCATGTTAGTGACACCTAATTGCCTTCTTAATTTAACAAATTTAGACACATTGAGTGCCTTTGTAAAGATATCAGCAATTTGCTCTTCTGAATTGCAATGAACCAGCTCGATTTCATGAGCTTTCTCCATCTCCCTTATGACATGTAGCTTGATGTTGAAGTGCTTTGTTCTACCATGAAAGATAGGATTCTTTGCAATTGCAACAGCAGATTTGTTGTCACAGTAAATCTCTGTTGCCTTTTCTTGATTTTGATTTAAATCAGCTAGGATTTTTCTAAGCCATATGGCTTGATTTACAGCAGATGCAGCAGCAACATATTCAGCTTCTGCTGTTGACTGTGCTACCAGACTTTGCTTTTTAGAACTCCAGCAAAACATGCCTGAGCCAAGACTAAAGGCATATCCAGATGTGCTTCTCATGTCATCACAAGATCCAGCCCAGTCACTATCAACATAGCCTATCAGCTTCATGTTTTCAGCCCTTTTGAACAATACACCATGATCAATGGTGCCTTTGATGTATCTAAGCACTCTTTTAGCTGCTTGAAAGTGCTGATCATTGCAGCAATTCATGTATCTGGATAGCACACTAACAGCAAACATGATATCGGGTCTTGTTGCAGTCAAATACAACAGACTACCAATGAGACTTTTGTACATAGTCTCGCAAATTGGTTTACCACTCCCTTGCCTCGAAAGCTTCACTCCAACAGCCATTGGTGTGCTTGTTGGCTTGCAGTTCTTCATAGAGAACTTATCCAGGATCTTCATAGTAAAAGAACTCTGACTAAGAAAGATTCCTTTTGCTGTTTGCTTCACTTCCATTCCAAGGAAGTAGTTCATTCTGCCTAAATCAGACATTTCAAACATTTCCATCATTTTTCTTTTGAAATCTTCCAGAATTCTTCTATCTCCTCCAGTCACCAATAAATCATCAACATAGAGTGACAGGATAAGCTGAGTTTCAGCTTGGTTCTTTTTCACATACAGTGTTGGTTCACTGAGACTTCTCTCGAATTCCAAACTGAGCAAATAAGAATCAATTCGAGCATACTAGGCTCGAGGAGCCTGTTTCAGGCCATACAAAGCCTTTTTCAGTCTGTACACCTTGTGTTCTTTGCCAGTGACCACAAATCCTTGAGGCTATTCGATAGAGATCTCTTCTTCCAGGAAACCATTTAGAAATGCAGACTTAACATCAAACTGATGAATGGTCCACTGATGTTGAGCAGCCAAGGCAACTATCATTCTAACTGTGTCAAGCCTGGCTACTGGTGCAAATGTCTCCAGATAGTCCAGACCATACCTTTGGCTAAAACCTTTGACAACAAGCCTGGCTTTTAGCTTGTTCAGACTGCCATCTGCATTCTGTTTTGCTCGATAGACCCATTTTACTCCAATAGTCTTCTTTTCAGTAGGTTTATCAACTAGCTCCCATGTCTGGTTCTTCTCAATCATGTTGATTTCATCGACCATAGCTAGTTTCCAGCCTTCATCTGCCTCAACTTCTTCAAAACTGCTAGGTTCTGCTATTGCAACCTGTGCCCTTTCATAAATATCATCTAGGGGCCTTGTGCCTCTTACGGGCACATCATCAACATCCATTTCAGGTCCTAGCTGCTCAAGTTCAGCTTGATTTGGCACCAGGTCTTCTGAAGCAGCTTCTGGTTTATTCTTTTCCCAATTCCAGCAAGCCTTCTCATCGAAGATGACATCTCTGCTCACTTGAACTATGTTTGTCAAAGGATCCAGCACCCTGTAGCCCTTCTTAACTGAGCTATAGCCTACTAAAACACCTGGTTGAGCCCTTTCAGAGAGCTTATCTCTCTTTGCTGCTGGTATTTGTGCATAACACAGGCAACCAAACACCTTCAGATGTGCCAAGGAAGGCTTGAAACCAGACCAAGCCTCGAAAGGTGTTTTGGATGCAAGAGCTTTGGTAGGAAGCCTATTTTGAAGGTAGACAGCAGTGTTTACTGCCTCAGCCCACATGGTATTGGGCAATTTCTTCTCAAACAGCAGGCACCTGGCCATATCCATCAAGCTTCTGTTCTTTCTTTCTGATACCCCATTCTGCTGAGGTGTGTAGACATTTGTAAGCTGGTGTTTGATACCAGCTTCATTGCAAATGGCTTGAAACTGAGCTGAAGTGTACTCAGTGCCATTGTCTGACCTTATCGATTTCAGCTTGCAACCTGTTTCTGTCTCTACAGCAGTTTTAAACTTCACAAACACTTGAGCTACCTCAGACTTGTGTTTTAAGAAGAAAATCCAGCAAAACCTTGTAAAATCATCAATGAAGAGGATGAAATACCTATTTTTGCTGAGTGATTCAGTCCTCATCGGGCCACATACATCAGAGTGCACCAGCTGCAGTTTTTCAGTAGCTCTCCAAGCTGAATTTGTAGGAAATGGCAATCTTGCCTGTTTCCCCATCTGGCAAACTTCACACACATCATCATGCTCCACTGAGCTAGTAAAGTTCTCTGCCAAGCCTTCTTTGGCCATTCGAGCTAATGATCTGAAGTTGGCATGCCCAAGCCTTTGATGCCAAAGCTTGGAATCATCAACAGAGGCTGTATATGCAGACTTTGAGTCATTTGGCCAATGTACCTCAAAGCATTTGTCAGTCATTGTGACTGTCATAAGGCTTGATCCACTTGGATCAGCAATGTGGCACTATTTGTTCTTGAACACAACAGAATAGCCTTTCTCGAGCAATTGAGCTATGCTGAGAAGGTTTCTGTCGATTTCTAGCACTAACAGCACATTTGGAATGATCTTGTTGCCTGTGGGGGTACATATCAGCACCTCTCCTCTTCCTTCAGCCCTTATGAACTGACCATTTCCAACCTTAACCTTGGTTTTGCAACTTCTATCCAAGGTTTTGAACAAGGAGGCATCTGGTGACATGTGGTTAGTGCAACCACTGTCCAATAGCCAGCCTTTTGAGCATTTCTTCTTAGCAGCTAAGCAAGAAACAGCAAAGACCTGCTCTTCTTGATCACTACTGTCCTCAGCTACTCGAGCTTCAACCTTTGGTTGTTGAAATTGACTCTGCCTTGACTTGGTTCTGTTTTTGCAAACCCTTTCAACATGGCCTTTCTTCTTGCAGTGTTGGCATACTGCATCTGGTCTGAACCAGCATCTGTCTTCTGGATGACCTGGCCTCTTGCAATGTCTGCAGGGCTGGTCATTGCTCCTTGCAGTATCAGGCTTAGGCCTGCTTTTCCAAGGCTTTTTACCTCTTGGAGCATTGATGCTCGAGGCTTCTCTGGCCTTGGCATTGAATGCACCTTCCTGGTGGTCTTCAGCTCTGCTAGCTCTCCTTTGTTCCTGAGCATAGAACGTGTTGATTAGCTCAGTCAAAGAGATGGTAGCAAGGTCTCTTGAGTCCTCAAGAGAGGATATCTTGGCCTCATATCTCTCAGGCAAAGTGGAGAGAACTTTCTCTACTATCCTTGCCTCATCAAAGTGCTCACCAAGGAGCCTTATACTGTTAACCACTGCCATGATTCTGTCTGCATACTGCTTCACTGTTTCTTCTTCCTTCATTTTCAGGTTCTCGAAATCCCTTCTCAAATTCAACAGCTGCTGTTGCCTTGTTCTCTCAGTGCCTTGAAACTCCTCCTTAAGCTTATCCCAGGCCTGTTTTAGAGTCTCACAGGCCATGATTCTGGTGAAGATGACATCTGACACACAGTTCTGGATGCAGGACATGGCTTTGTGCCTTTTGGTCCTCTCATCAGCATGTTGCCTGATCTGAGCTACTGTGGGATTAGCCCTCAGTGGTGCTGGCTCAGCATCTGTGTTGACAACTTCCCACAGATCAAAGGCCTGCAGGTAAGTCTTCATCTTGACCAGCCATATGTGGAAGCCCTCTCCATTGAAGACTGGTGGGGCTGCTGGTGAAAAACTTGAGGAAGACATTCAGCTTTCTTAGTTTGATAAAAAAAACAGGTCCACTAAGAATGAAGCTCTAGATACCAATTGTTGGTGCAAGAGGCAGCAACAAACTGTTTTCAATCTTGCTTGTATGGCAAGCCTCGATCCTTGCTGAAGAAACAAACTCAGAAGCAAGAACAGAAACACATGCAAATGGAAAACAAAAGAAATTGAGAGAGAGTATTTTGAATGAAAAGAGCTGATATTTTTCATTAACACACCTTAAGGCATAATGCCATTACATATAATAGATAACAACAACAAAATGAACAAGTCTTTACCTAATGACATACCTAACACCACTACATTTACATTGGAAATTGTTAATCAGCTTGCTTAAGTTTCTTTGCTGATTTTTCAGTCAATCAATCAACAAAAGCACATCATAAGGTTTACCAACTTAGTTCAACATGAACTAGATTACAAAATAATAATTAAAATACAATCAAAACATAACAAGTAGTTAGGCAACTTCAAGCTCCAATTTCTGCACTTCATAGCTCGACTGCTTGCTGCCACTTCTCCTTGCATGGCCACCTTTGAATGTCTTGCATGGGAACTAAATTCAACAAGTTTGAACCAACAATGGCCGAAGCAATTGCTTTCGACATTGCCAAAGAGCTCATTACTAAGTTGAGCTCTCCTGCTCTCTCTCAAATTGGACTGTGGTGGAATCTCAAAGATGACATCGACGGCCTCAAAAGCACCGTCTGCACTATCAAAGCTGGGCTTCTTGACGCAGAAGAGCGATCCGTGACCGACAATCTTGTCAAAGATTGGCTTGAAAAGCTGAAAGATGTACTTTATCATGCCGACGACTTACTCGATGATTTCTCTGCCGAAGCTTTGCGGAAAAATCTGGTGAGTGGGAACAAGCTGACGAAAAAGGTACATCTTTTCTTCTCAAGCTCAAACCAGTTTGCTTACAGTCTCAAAATGAGTCGGAAAATTAAGGCCATTAAGGCGAGATTAGCTTCAATTGAAAGTGAGTTCAACACTTTTCGCTTCATGGTGCGTGACCGCCCCGCTGAAACATCTTTCATGACTAAAAAGAGGCAGGAAACACACTCTTTTGAGCGTGAAGATGAAATAATAGGGAGGGATGATGATAAAGCAGCTCTTCTAAAACTCGTGTTAGAGTTTCAAAGTGAAGAGAATGTTTACATCGTTCCAATTATGGGGTTAGGAGGGTTAGGGAAGACTGCTTTGGCCCAACTTGTCTATAACGATGAAATGGTCAAAAATCATTTTGAGTTGACGATGTTTGCGTGCGTTTCAGATGTTTTTGATGTGAAAATTATTGTAGCAAACATTATCAAATCTATAACTAATAAATCCCCTGATCAAAATCTTGAAATGGATCAATTGCAAAAGCAACTTCGAGATAAAATTGATGGGAAAAAATATTTGCTTGTTTTGGATGACATTTGGAATGAGAATGAGCAACAATGGTTAAGCTTAAAGAAGTTATTAATGGGTGGGGCTAAAGGGAGTAGGATAATAGTAACTACTCGATCCCTAAGGGTAGCAAAGATTGCTAATAGATGTGAATCCCGTGTTTTAAAACTAAAAGGCTTGTCAGATGATGATGCTTGGTCTTTGTTCAAAAAGATAGCATTTGATCAAAGATATGCAGATTCGACAAATTCAACCTTTGTGGAAGTAGGGAAACAAATTTCAAAAAGGTGTGGTGGGATTCCCTTAGTCATAAGGGTGATAGCTAGTGCGTTATCTTCTAAAGAAACTGAAAATGAGTGGCTTTCTTTCAAAGATAATGAACTTGCTAAAATATCACAAATTGAAGGAGAAATTCTACCTACACTTAAATTGAGTTATGATCATCTTTCGTCCCATTTGAAGCATTGCTTTTCTTTTTGCCGATTGTATCCAAAAGATTATGAAATTGATGTACAAGAGCTTGTTCAATTTTGGATTGCACAAGGTTTTGTAAAGCAATCAAATTCAAAGCAATCTTTTGAAAAGATTGGGTTTGAGTATTTTAAAGAATTAGCTGAAAAATGTTTCTTTCAAGAAGTAAAAGGAGACTTGACGGAAGAAATTACATGTAAAATGCATGACTTAATGCATGATCTAGCTAAATTAGTAGCTGGAACAGAAAGTAGTACTGTAGATTCAAATTTAAGTACAAGTGAGGTTGGTGAAAAATGTCGCCACATATCAATTACTGCCTCATTAATACCATTGTTTAAGGGAAAGAAGTTGCGAACTTTGTTATATTTTTCAAACATGGGATCTCAAAATTTAAGCGACGAAATTTGGGATCTAATAATTGCAAATTGTAGATGCTTGCGTGTATTGGGATTAGATTATTTAAATTTTAAGACAATTCCACGCTCTATTTACAAGTTGAAACATTTGAGATATCTTGATCTTTCTAGAAATAATTTTAAGATTCTCCCAATGAGTATTTGTAGAATACAAAATTTGCAATCTTTGAAACTTGACTTATGTCTTGAGCTTGAAGAATTGCCGAAGAAGATTGAAAAATTGGTGAATCTTACCCATATTGGGTGTGAAGGTTGTATTAGTTTAACCCGTATGCCACGTGGAATAGGAAAACTGAGTTCCCTTGAAACGTTAAGCATGTTTGTAGTGGATAAAGATGGTTTCCATAGCAGTGCAGATCTAAGTGAATTGAGTGCGCTTAACAACTTAAGGGGAGAGCTAACAATAACAAATTTGGGACTCGTAAAAAATTGGAAAGAGATGTTTAGGGCTACTAATTTGAAAGAGAAGAAACATTTGAGATCGTTGGTTTTAGAATGGAATGATGATGATGATGATGACGACGACGACAACGATAAGTTACTTGAAGACCTCCAGCCCCATCCTAATCTCAAGGAGCTCTGTATCAATGGATGGAGGGGTGATGCCAAGTTTCCGAGTTGGCTTTCTTTGCTCACGAATCTTGTCAATATTGAAATATGGGGTCCTAGTAAATTCAAATATCTACCATCCTTTGCTCAATTGCCTTGTCTTCAATAGTTGGATATATTTTATTTAACTGAGCTCAAGTACATGGATGATAATGGCCCCAATGGAAGACAAGGAAACACAGAACCATTCTTCCCGTTGCTTAAGGTTCTCAAAATCTGGCGCTGCCCAAATATGGAGAGTTGGTGGAGGGCAACAGAAGCAATTGGTGATGATTCCAACGAGGACGACACAACAGTTATAGGAACATCAACCATGGCATTTCCTTGCCTTTCCTCTTTAGAAATTGAAGATTGCCCTTTGACTTCAATGCCGTTGTATCCTTCACTCGATAATGAGCTAAAGTTGGTGAAAACCAGTTCAAGGGCGTTAAAGCAAACCCTTAAGATGAACATCACCAGTATAACACCATCAGGTTCAATCTCTTCTATTCCTCTCTCCAAATTGAAATCTTTCCATGTAGACTACATTGAGGGATTGGACACTCACATGCTAGATAAGTCCTTGCAACATTTCACCGGCCTCAAAAAATTAACAATAGGAGATTGCAAGGAGGTTGATTTCGTGGGCATGCAATGGGAACTCCTTACGAATCTCTCTCATTTGGAGATTAATAATAATCCGCAGCTGCTGTCTCTCCCCTTTTGGCTTCAACATCTTGTTCAATTGAAAGGATTAATAGTAGGAGATTGCAAGGAGGTTGATTTAGAAGGCATGCAATGGGAAGCCCTTAAGAATCTCTCTCGTTTGGAGATTAAGAATATTCCAAAGCTGGTGTCTCTCCCCATTGGGCTTCAACATCTTGTTCAATTGGAAACATTAGAAATCCATAATTGCAGTGTTGAGCATTGGCCTGCAATGCAACAAACTTCCAGCAGCAGCATGTCTGTTTGAAGATTGAATCAGAAGTAACTTTTTGTTTAAATTTTGTATTTTTTTTTTGTGATGTTAACAAGTTGGCAAGTTGCTTGATATTTAAAGCTAGTATTTTTAGATTTGAAAATGATGGATGTAATAGCTGATTTATTTTCAGCTTTTGACTTGTATTATTTTAGTTGGCAACTTGCCAAATTTGGTGGGAGTAGTTACGTTTAGGTAACTGACTTGCTTTTGTATCTCCTTTATATTTTGAAATGGAAATGGAATGAAAGCTGATGGGGGACTTTTCATGAGCTTATGCTCTTTGTTGTTCATTGTTGCTGCTGCCTTTTTTCTAACAAATGGTAATCAGAGCCTCTTGTCTTTGAGGACCTCTGTTGTTTAAGTTTTTTTTGTTTCAAAATAAACTTAAAAATCGTGTTTGTCAAACCAGTTTCAGCAACATGAGCTTTGCACCTCCTCCACCACCAATTTTTCTGGAGAAAACTACCACATTTGGGTAGTTAAAATGAAAACTTACCTCCAAGCACTTGATCTGTGGAGTGCAGTTGAAAATGATGTCGAGCCACCACCACTGAGAGCAAATCCAACCATTGCTCAGATCAGGCAACATGGTGAGGAGCGAGCCAAGAAGCATAAAGCCATGGCCTGCCTGCAGAATGGAGTGTCTGATGTGATTTTTACTCGCATCATGGCCTGTGACTCACCCAAACAAGCTTGGGACAAGCTAAAAGAGGAGTTCATGGGATCAGACAAGACTAGGCAGCAACAAGTCATCAACCTTAGAAGGGAGTTTGAAAATTCGAAGATGAAGGAGTCAGAAACTATCAAGCAATATTTTGATAGGATTATGGCTACTGTCAATAATATTAGACTCCTTGGAGAAGATTTCAGTGATACCAGGGTTGTTGAGAAGGTTATTACCACCTTACCTGAAAGGTTTGAGTCAAAAATCTCCTTATTGGAGGACTCGAGAGATCTCACAACCATTTCTTTGTCTGAGTTGGTTAACTCACTCTATGCACTTGAGCAGAGAAGAGCAAGTAGGCAGGAGGAGAGTCTTGAAGGTGCTTTTCAAGCAAAGGTCAGAGAAGGCTCCAACTCAAGCCAGAAAGCTAAAAAGCCTTGGTTTGAAAAGAGGGAAAGATCAAAGAAAGATGCCGGTAGAAGGAGGTTTCCACCATGCGTTCACTGCAAGAAGACTAATCATTTGGAGAAGTATTGCTGGACCAGACCAGACATACAGTGCAAAAGCTGTAAGAAGTATGGCCATCATGAGAAAATCTGTAGAAGTCATGAGAAGGCACAAGCACGGCCAGTACAAGCCAAGTCTGCCGAGGATGTCCAAGCTCAGGAGGAGCATGTATTTACAGCTTTATGTTTTGTAGCTAACAGCAAGAGCAGTTGGCTTGTGGATAGTGGCTGCTCACACCACATGGCTGCAGATGAGAGCCTTTTCAAGAACATTGACAGGAGCTTTGTCTCGAAGGTCAGGATAGGCAATGGCAACTTGATTGAAGCAAAAGAAAGAGGTGATGTGGTGATTCACACTGGTTCAGGTAACAAAATCATTTCTGATGTGCTCTATGTGCTAGAAATAGACCAAAATTTACTCAGTGTAGGTCAGCTAGTCAAGAAAGGCTTTTCACTAGTTTTCAAGAATGATTCTTGTGTTATAAGTGATGCTCATGGTAGGGAGATTGTCTCAGCACCTATGGGAGACAAATGTTTTATGCTGGATGTGAGTCAGCTTGAGAAAAGTGCCTATACAAGCTCAGTTGGCAATACTGATCTTTGGCACAAGAGGTTTGGCCATGTTAACCTCAAATCACTTGATTTGCTGCACAAAATGAACATGACAGAGGACATGGTGAAGGTTAGTGCAAGTGAAGGTGTTTGTGAAGTGTGTCAGCTTGGCAAGCAGGCCAGGTTGCCTTTTCCAGTAAACCAAGCATGGAGGGCTCGAGAAAGACTTGAGTTGGTGCACTCAGATGTCTGTGGACCAATGAAGACGCCTTCACTGAATGGCAGTAAGTATTTTATACTGTTTATTGATGATCTGACCAGATTTTGCTGGGTTTATTTCATGAAACAGAAGTCAGAAGTGTTTGAAGTTTTTGGAAAGTTCAAGGCATTGGCAGAAAATCAAACAGGCTGCAGGATTAAGGCCTTGAGGACAGACAATGGTTCTGAATACTTGTCTGAAAGATTTCAGAAGCTATATGAGCAGGCTGGGATTCATCATCAATTGACCACAGTGTATACTCCTCAGCAAAATGGAGTATCTGAGAGGAAGAATAGGACAGTGATGAACATGACCAGATGTTTGTTGTTTCAAAGCAAGCTTCCAAGCATTTTTTGGGCTGAAGGTGTCAACACCTCAGTGTACCTGCTCAATAGGCTGCCAACACATGCTGTGAATGATAAAACTCCTTTTGAAGCATGGTATGATCTTAAACTAACTGTTTCCCATTTAAAAGTATTTGGTTGCATGTGTTTTGTACTTGTCCCTGCAGAAAGAAGAACCAAGCTCGAGAAGAGGTCAGTTCCTGGTATATTTGTTGGCTACAGTAGCTGCAAGAAGGGCTACAGAGTATTTGATCCCTCAACCAAGAAGATTTTGGTAAGCAGGGATGTCAAATTCGATGAAGGAAGGTTTTGGAGTCTAGATGGCTCTAACAGAGGTCAGTTTGAAGAAGAGCAGATTGACAGCAATCTGGAATTGGCAGAAAATGAAGTCAGTAATGCCAATGTAGATGATGCTCCTGTGAGAGGGACCAGGTCTATTGCTGATATCTACCAAAGATGCAATGTGGCCATTGTTGAGCCTTCAAGCTATGAAGAAGCTGCAAGAAGCAAGAGCTGGAAGAAGGCTATGGAGGCTGAAATTGACATGATCCATAAGAATGACACTTGGGATCTGGTAGACAGACCTGATCAAAAGAAGGTCATAGGTGTCAAGTGGGTTTTCAGGGCCAAGTTCAATACAGATGGCTCTCTGAACAAGCACAAGGCAAGGCTTGTGGTGAAAGGGTACAATCAACAGTTTGGCATTGATTTTGAGGAGACATTTGCTCCAGTGGCAAGGCTGGATACCATAAAGCTTCTATTTGCTTTCGCTGCACAGAAACAGTGGAAGGTCCATCAGCTTGATGTCAAGTCAGCTTTCCTGAATGGCTTCCTTAAAGAGGAAATTTATGTTGAACAGCCTGATGGATTTAAAGTCCAAGGAAAGGAGGACAAGGTTTACAAGCTGAAGAAAGCACTCTATGGACTAAAACAGGCTCCTCGAGCCTGGTATGACAGGATAGATGCTTACCTGTCTAGGCTCAATTTCGAGAAAAGTTTGAGTGAGCCAACTTTGTTTATAAAGAAGCCTAAAGATGAGACTTTGCTGATTGTCTCAATATATGTGGATGATCTATTAGTGACTGGAAGCAGGGTCGATTTGATTCAGGAGTTCAAGAAGAATATGCAAGACATGTTTGACATGACAGACTTGGGAATCATGACTTACTTTCTTGGTATGGAAGTAGACCAGTCTGATCAAGGCATTTTTATCAGCCAGCATGCATTTGCCTTGAAAATTCTCACTAAGTTTCATATGGAAAACAGCAAACCAGTGAGCACACCATTAGCTGTGGGAGAGAAACTAAGCAGCTTTAGAAATGAAAAAAAGGTAGATGAAAAGGAGTATAGAAGCTTGATTGGCTGTTTACTTTACTTGACAGCAACCAGACCTGACCTTATGCATTCAGTTAGTCTACTGTCCAGATTCATGCACAGCTGCAATACAACTCATTTGAAAGCAGCAAAGAGAATACTCAGGTATGTCAAAGGTACTTTGAAGTTTGGTGTAATGTTCAAGAAAGGAAGTGAGCTGAAATTAACTGGCTACTCAGATAGTGACTGGGGTGGATCAGTTGATGATATGAGAAGTACTTCAGGCTACTTCTTTACACTTGGTTTGGGAGTTTTTAGTTGGAGTTCAAAGAAGCAACAAACTGTTGCTCAGTCTATTGCTGAAGCCGAATACATAGCAGCAGCTGCAGCAGTGAATCAAGCCATTTGGCTTAGGAAGTTGCTATGTGATTTGAATGAAGAACAGCTTGAGCCTACTGAAATTATGGTGGATAACCAGTCAGCAGTTGCCATCTCAAAAAATCCTGTTTTTCATGGCAAAACCAAACATTTTAAGCTCAAGTTTTACTTTGTTCGAGAAGTTGTTCAATCCAAAGAAGTGTGTCTAACACATTGCAGCTCACAAGATCAATTAGCTGACATTTTGACAAAGCCTCTTGGCACAATCAGGTTTGAATTTCTAAGGGATTCAATCGGTGTTTGTTGCCTACAGTCCAAGGAGGAGTGTTGAGCATTGGCTTGCAATGCAACAAACTTCCAGCAGCAGCATATCTGTTTGAAGATTGAATCAGAAGCAACTTTTTGTTTAAATTTTGCATTTTTTTTTGTGATGTTAACAAGTTGGCAAGTTGCTTGATATTTAAAGCTAGTACTTTTAGATTTGAAAATGATGGATGTAATAGCTGATTTATTTTTAGCTTTTGACTTGTATTATTTTAGTTGGCAACTTGCCAAATTTGGTGGGAGTAGTTACGTTTAGGTAACTGACTTGCTTTTGTATCTCCTTTATATTTT
This sequence comes from Gossypium hirsutum, assembly GCF_007990345.1. Classification (NCBI taxonomy): domain Eukaryota; kingdom Viridiplantae; phylum Streptophyta; class Magnoliopsida; order Malvales; family Malvaceae; genus Gossypium; species Gossypium hirsutum. The sequence continues at coordinate 122,758,429 of NC_053434.1, forward strand.
GAAATGGAAATGGAATGAAAGCTGATGGGGGACTTTTCTCATTCGGTTACTTGCTGCTTCTCTTTGGATTTTCATTTTGTTCTTTTGTTTTGTTTTGCTTCCTGTTTTTCATGAGCTTATGCTCTTTGTTGTTCATTGTTGCTACTGCCTTTTTTCTAACATGCAGTGGATTGAGGTCACTCTTTCCTGTGTTCCAACATCTCACTTCCTTTGAAGAATTACGAGTAAGTCACTGCGAGGAGCTGGAGCTATCAGCAGCAGACTTCCAAATATTCCAACATCATACAAGCCTACGCTATCTAAGGCTGGAAAACATTCCAAAGTGTCGGCATCTTCCGGAGTGGCTTCAACATCTAACAAATCTGCGATGTCTTTATCTCATTGATTTGCCCAATTTAACATCGCTTCCGGACGAGATGCGTTGCCTAACCAAATTGGAAAGGTTAGATATATCTGAAGTTCCTCAGTTGGAGGAAAGATGTCGGAAGGAGATTGGCGCTGATTGGCATAAGATTGCTCACATCCCACGCATTTGTTGGGAATAGGTTGTCATCGGAAGGACCTTATTTGCTCATATCCGGTACATTCGGTTGTAATCAGGTTGGTCCGTTCTTTTCATTTATTTATTTTTATGACATTTTTTGTTGAAGAAAAATTTGAGTGGTATATTTAGTCTCCAACTCTTGGCTCTCATGCCATTTTTCATTCAAGTTGGATACTGTTAATTTCCTTGTTCAAATATTATTCTTTTGACATCGTGTATAAATTGAAATTCCTTTGTTTTAATCCTAAAAAATCATTAAAGGTACCCAATAGACATTGATATGGAAAGGCCTATGAAGCTTGCACGCTGCCCTTCAAAATGGTTGTACTATATGCTCTGGTTTGTTCATTTTCCAAATTTCATTCGAATTTCCAATTGATTCGATTAAACCTTCATAATATTTTGCTAGTTTGTGCAGCAAGCCATTGGAGACTAGTCTGGGGAAAGATATTTGTCAACTTCAACAATTTATATGCATAAAAAGAGGTGCTAATTTATCCACTTGCTTTATACTTTTAAATCATAATAATTTCACAATTGCAATGATGTAATAGAACCGCATAGTTAGTGCTTCTTTTCTTATCTATCATTTCCCAGGCTTCAATTTAAGGGCTTCTAATAATTTAATTCTAAAAAATCTTTAAAGGTAGCCAAAGGACATTGATGTGGAGACGCCTAAGAAAAGCTTGCATGCTACCCTTCAACACGGTTTGTTCATTTTGCAAATTTAAGCACTTACCTATCATATGTATATAGAGTTTTATGTTGTTTTTTTCCCTGGAAAAAATTGTCCTGTTTCTGTCTTAATTTTGGTTAGTTTTTGCCTGTATTCTTCCGTAGAGCATAGCATACACTACAAGCAGCAGAGACCATACTTTCTGCTACGATTACTTTATCTGTCAAAATATTCCAACAAAACAAAAAGGGTACTATATGTCATCAATTTCATTCTAATTTCCAATTGATCTGATAAAAATGATATAAGCTGTGTATTGTAAGAGTTGTAATATATATGCCAACTGATTACTATCTTAGATGGTACCTATGCTATTGACAGAGGCATTAAAATTTATCTAATTGTTTTATACTTTAAAATCATAATAATTTGATAAATGCAATGATGTAATAGGACCGCATGGTTAGTGCTTCTTTCCATCTCTCATTTCATAGAATTCAATTTAAGGGCTTCTATTAATTTAATTCTAAAAAATAATTGATGTGGAGAGAGAGGCCTATGAAGCTTGCATGCTACCCTTCAAAATGGTTGTACTATATGCTCTGCTTTCTTCATTTTCCAAATTCAAGCACTCACCTATCATAGTTTATATATATTTATGTTCTCTCTTAATTTTAGTTTTTTACACTGCAAGAAGCAGAGACCACACTGTCTGTTACAATTTGTTAATCTATCAAAATATTCCATCAAAACAAAAATGGTGATATATGTCATAAATTTCACTCGAATTTCCAATAGATCTGATAAAAATTATACAAATTGTGTATTTTAAGAGATGTAATATATATGCCAACTGATTGCTATTGACAGATGATGATGGTGATGCCCTATGTTTGGCCCTTTTGTAAAACTTGCACTGGAATATCACAATGGCTTTGTGGTTAGCCACCATTCTTGCACATACTATAGACTTCTATTTAGTAACTGTAAGTGTTTCTTTTACATTTGGTCACTGCTCAGTCTAAATGACATAAATTTTGACATAATTTGTATTGGCATTTATAATTTGCAGGCTCATTGTTGCTATATAGAGAAAATTGATGGGCTAGAAATCTAGAATCCACCTTGGAGACCTTGATAACCTTAGCTCGCTAAGACACCCTGCCATTACCTAAGTCCTTTCTTTCTTTGGAGGATTGAGATGTCTCATCGCATTGAGATTCCAGAAGAAATGCTTATGTAAATCTTGGTTGATCCTGGAGCTTATATATATATAGATGATTTGTTTTGTGGGTGATGTGTGGACTTAAAGGAACACTTAGTGAGGGACTATTATTTGAGCGCCACCTTATGAGTGTTGATTTTCACTTGCATAACTAAAGTAAGTTGAAAGAGTGTTTACTTAATTGTACAAAAGTAAGTTGAAAGAGTGTTTACTTAATTGTACAAAGGTGAGGTTGCACCAAGTTTGGAGGGTTGGGCATAAATCATTTCTTTGTACTGTGAAGTTCATAGTGAATTCATCACTGGGCAAGGTCCCACAGACGTAGGACGAGTTCCGAACTGCGTAAACATCTTGGTTGTGTTCTTATTTCTTCTTTAATTTTACTTTTGTGTGTGTCAACTTAAGAAAAAAAATACATTTTTCTCTCTCTGTGTTTCAAATAATGTTCCAACACGTGGAAACAGAATTAATTATCAGGCAATTTTGTGTAAGACTATCATTTAATGAAGGCGCGCGCTTCAGTACCTAATGACTAATTGAATGCTTAGCTTAGCTCTCTTTAGTTACCAAATGTTGAGGATGAAAATATGGATGCCCTGCATCTGCAACAATTACAGCCCTTTTCAGCTTGTTACAAAAAACCATACCTATATACAATGTCTTCTTTTATCTTCCATTAACTTTTGTATTTTAGGAATTTTCTTTTCATTTTGCATTAGTTTCTTTGTTGAAGAAGAAAATATTGGGTAAAATTAATATTATATGAATTAAGTTAGCTTAGCTCAACAACTCAAGTTTGCAAGGAGAGAATAAAAGTCTATATATGTTTAATTTGTGCCTTGTGAGCTATTTTCAATTGAACTAAGGTAAAGTCCATTAATCCTGTTGATTATATATATTCGAAGCTTCGCTCAGGACCATTGATAAAAGTTAATTTTTCTTTTGTTTCAAATTGATAGATTCTAAATTGTGCTCCGATGAAAACGAAGTTGTGGACTATATTCAAAGAAGTGAAAAAGGGGAGGTGCTTGGGCAAAAAGAAATTGGCTCGTGTTTGAACATTTAAGGCTCGAGCTTGGCCCAACCCATTTTTTAGTTTATAATATTTTATATTATGTAATTTATAAAAAATAAAAAATAAATCTATAATACAACTATGATGTAAACATTAAAAAATGTTAAAAAATATATATTTTTTATAATATATCAAATGGTGAGAAAAAATGTTAAACTATATATAAATTTTTTTTATTGGTCTAATAACAAATTCACCCCTCCAATAAATATTAGATTTTTATATCAACTTTCTTTCACTCATCTAACGGCAACTAATAGGAAAGTGATAAAAACATTTAATTTCGAAAACTTTAATGATTAAATCAAAAAAAATAATAGTTAAATAACCAAAATAAAACAAAATTAATAATTTAGTGACCATTTTTGTACTTTACTTTTTTCTTTTGAAGGAAAACGAAAGGTACCAGCAAAAAGGTCTAGGGACATAAACATCACCATGAGAAAACGAATCATACACATACACACAAAAAAAAAATCAAAAGACAGCACCTACAAGTACATCACCATGAGAAAACTACAGCAATTGAAAGGAGATTATGTTCTGATACAAATGGAACATTGTTGTTTCATTTTAATATCTAAGTTTATTCTACGGATTCAAATATTTCATTAATCCATTAACGGATTGTTAATGTGGCACATTAGCCCATTGAATGACTAAGACGTGACCTTTTTTTACTTTTGACTAAAGTTTAGGGATCTGTCTATTATTAGTCCAACACATTTTTTTCTCCCTTCTCTTTCTCATCACTTCATGCCCCGAAGAGTCCTGAATAGTGTTTTAAATTTTATACTTCTACAAATAAAACAAACAGTTCCTTTCTTGCGATAACTTCTCAAACATTTACTTTACACTTCTCTCCATCTCTCAAAAATGTAAATGTTAAATAATATACAAGGGGCTAAAAAATATTTGTTAAAATATATAAAGGAAATTTTAAATAATGTATAGGATATAGAAGGATAACAAAAATACATAATAAAATATAATCTTAAAAAACACATATAATTGGTTTACAAAAACATACATATGCATAAATAAATTTAAAAATAATTATTTGTAAAAAGAACATGCACTTAATAATGCATTTAAAATAAAATTAATTTTATTATAAATTATATATAATAGACTTAAAACATACTTGTATGTGCCAATATATATGTATATGTATAATAATAATAATTTAAGTAATATGTAAAACATGCGTACAAAACGTTTAAAATAACAAAAATGTATATTAAAATGTATGAATAGATTCAAAAATATGTATGAAATAACATAACATTAATAATGTACATAAAATAAAGTTAATTTTATTATAAAGTATATATATAAATATAATGATGTATGAAAACATTTATATAAGGAAAAATATGCAAAATGTGATGATAATATTACAAAAAAAATTTAAAATAATAAAGAAACAATTACCAAGGTAGTTTAAAACGTACACATAAGTAATCAAGAATAAAAAAGGCTATAAAATAAAAAGACTTAATTAGAATTAAACTAAAACAAAAGGGATAATTTAAAAATAAAACAACAATAATAAAAAAGACTAATATGCAATGCGCGCAAATGCGTAGGGACTCAAACTGGAAGTAATCCAGATCTTGAAACGCTGTGTTACATTGCGGACTAAAATGAAAACGCGCGCAAATTATGAAGCCAGATTTAAAAAAAATAAAATAGAACAAATGAAGCGCAATTGAATGCCCGCATGAGGGAGAGGATCTAATGTGCAATTTTTCCATTTCGAACAAAAGGGTGCAGATCCGGCCTACTAAACGGGTTGACCAGCGGACCTTCCCTTTTCAAACGGCGCCGTTTCAACATTTGTTAATTCTCATTTATTTCCTTCTTAAAACACCGCCAATATTTAAAATAAAAGCTATTAACCCAATTCGTTAGGTTTTCATTTGGCAAGCAGCCATCGAACCACCATTTTATTTGGTGACCGACAGTTCTTAGGCAATGGCCAGATCTGGTACACGCCCACAGAGATCCGGTAAGCTTTTCTTTTTCTTCTTTATTCTGTTTTTTAAAAAAAACTTTAAATCCCTGTTATTTTTTAAAGAAAGATGAAAAGAAAAAAAAGTTCATAGAGCAAGGAAATTTTTCATACTGTTCAACCCCTCGCCCTTACCTCCGCATCTATGAGGTATTCGGGCTCCTTATCGGTGTCGATTTACATAAAAAATTTGAATCAACCAAAAAGAAAATTAATCAACAGAGAAAAAAAATTTGAAATCACCTTTGCTATCTTTGATTGCTTTTTTCTCTATTCTGTGTGCGTAACCTTATAAATGATGAAATCCCTTGGCTTTATAGCCGAAGGGATAAAAATGATAGAAATAAATAAAAAAATACAATATTCTTTGTTTTTTTTTTGTTTTGTTGTGCGTTCGTCCCTTTTTGCAGGTACGGGGTGTGCGTGGCACGTGTACGGGGGCTGTGTGCTGGCGTACGGAGGCGTGGGCATGAATGCAAAAGCGCTGGAGCGTATGAAGGCATGGTGGCCTGGTTGCGGCGTGAGGGGGAGAAACCCTAGGTTTCTGGTGTTTTAATTTTTTGGGCCTATCGGGCTTGTATTTTTGGGTCTAGGTTTTAGGTAGTTGGGACATTTAATGGACTGTTAATATTTGGATTTTTTTGTTTATTTATTATTTTGGTTTTGATATGGACCCGGGAAAATTGGCTCGTTTACAATTGTATTATTACCGGGTGAAGTATGCATCTTGAACCAGAAAAGGTGGCCATGCAGCTTGAGACCAATAGACAGAAGCAGAAACTTTCTGATGCTATCCGATTTTAACTCATTTTGGTTACCTTAAGTTCATAGTTTGTAACTTAGTTCTTTGATACCAATTGTTGAGGATTTGAGACACTTTATCTGGATGAAGTATGGACTTCAGTCTGGAGCTTAAATAACATGTAATGAATCCGGATGAAGAATGAAGAAACCTTGAGAATCAGGTCTGGAGTTTTTAAGTAAAACAGAAATAGAATTGAAAAGCAAAGAAAAAATAAGAAAAGGAAATAGAGAGGATATTGAATTAAAAAGATGATGATTTTTCATTAATTAAAACATTGGCAAACTGCCATTACATATATCAAACATAAGATGATCATTACAAGTCAAAATGCTACCTAAACATTTACCTAACACCACTTAAAACATTAAAAATTACTAAACTAGCTTGGACAAGTTGCTTTGCTGAATTTTCAGCCAATCAACATCTAAAATACATCAAAAGATTTACCAACTAAGTTCTAAAAGAACTAAGTTACAAACTATGAACTTAAGGTAACCAAAATAAGTTGAAATCGGACAGCATCAGTAAGTTTCTGCTTCTGTCTATTGGTCTCAAGCTGCATGGCCACCTTTTCCGGTTCAAGATGCATACTTCACCCAGTAATAATACAACAGTTTGATCTCTTTTCTTTACAGCTGCATACATGGCTCGGGTTGCTTCTTGACATGTTGGAAATTCACATGCTTCATGCAGGCCAATTTCCAACACTTCTCATTGGCTTGCATGTTGCAAACTCTTGTTCTTTAAGCATTCTCTGATGATTTGGTTTACTAAATCATTTTTCTCATCTCCTTTTGCTTCCAAATCTCTTTGAAGGTCCTCGACCATTTGCTTCAACTCTAATTTTTTATTCTCCATTTCATTCAAGCTTTCGGATGACTTTTATTTCTTTCTCTCAAACTGTAATTCCAATTTTATCTTCTGGATATGAAGGGATTCCAGCTGCTGCTGCAATGTGTTTACCTCATCCATTAAACTCTGTACTTGATTTGATGCTTCATCACCTTCAAATGCCAAATTATCTTCCAATAGAGCCTTCTCAGCTTGCAACGTCTCCTTCTCTGATAGCAAATTATTTACCTGAGCAGTCAAGTTCTTCACACCAGATAATGATTCACTGTTATCATCCTCAAGTTTCTTCATGAGAATAAAAATTTCTTTTTCTCTCTTTTCTAACATTATTTCGAGTTCTAAAATGCGGGATTGGAATCCTATATTTTGTTCTCCCAGTTGTTCTACTTCACTTGCTTTATTCTCTAACTACTCCACCATATCTCTAGTAGTTGCTTGCAATGATTTCAACTCAAGTTCCAAGCTAGTTACATGTGCCTTTAATTCTTTTATCTGAGCAGATGATTGATTCCTATGCATATCATGCACCTCTTTGAGTGTCAAAAGATTCCTTTCTTTCTCAACTGAATTAGTGAAATTTTCAACCAAATCTTCTTTGGTTAGCTGAGCCATTGTCTTGTAGTTGGCATGGCTAAGCCTCTTGTGACACAGCTTGGGTTCATCTACAGTAGTTGTGTAGGCAGTATCTGGACTCTTATTCCAATCCACTATAAAACTTTTTCTGTCATAGCTACTGTCATGAGCTTGGATCCACTTGGATCACTAATTAGGCATTCTTTGCCTTTGAATACAACTGAATAGCCTCTCTCAAGCAGTTGAGCAATGCTAAGAAAATTTCTATCAATTTCATGCACTAACAAGACATTTCTAATAAGTTTGGTACTTGTAGGGGTGTTTATCAGCACATCTTCTTTGCCTTCAGCTTTGATGAAGTCTCCATTTTTGACCTTCACATTTGTTTTGAAGCTTCTGTCTATTGACTTAAAAATGCCAGCATCAGGGGTCATGTGGTTTGTGCAACCACTATTTATCAGCCATCCTTTTGTGGCTTTTCTTTTAGCAACTGAGCAAGAAACTGTAAAAACTTGTTCTTCTTTGTCATTGTCTTCTTCTACTACTTGAGCTTCAACTCTTGGCTGCTAGGGTTGGTTGTGTCTTGGTCTGTCCTTGTTTTTGCAAACCCTTTCTATATGACCCATCTTCTTACAGAATCTGCACTGTACATCAAGCCTGAACCAACATACTTCACTTGGGTGACTTACTCTTCTGCAGTGTGGGCAGGGTGGATATCTTCCTGCACCATCTGATTTTGGCTCGTTTGACCAAGTATTCTTGCCTTTGTAGGCAGAGGTGCTTGAGGCAGACTTGGCTTTGGCTTGAAAGGCACCTTCTTGGTGCTCCTCCGATCTGCTGGCCCTCCTTTGCTCTTGTGCATACAGAGCATTGATCAGCTCTGTTAAAGAGATGCTGGTCAGGTCCCTTGAGTCTTCAAGAGATGAGATTTTTGCCTCATACCTTTCAGGCAAGGTTGAAATCACCTTCTCCATTATCCTTACTTCATTAAACTACTCACCAAGGAGCCTTATGTTGTTTACTACAGCCATAATTCTATCTGAATACTGCTTGACAGTTTCTTCTTCCTTCATCTTTAAGTTCTCGAACTCCCTTCTTAGATTCAACAACTGCTGCTGTCTTGTCCTTTCTGTACCTTGGAACTCCTCCTTAAGCTTGTCCCAGGCTTACTTTGGAGTATCACAAGCCATGATCCTTGTGAAAATTACATCAGACACACTATTTTGGATGCAAGACATGGCTTTGTGTCTCTTAGTTCTTTCATCAGAATGTTGTCTGATTTGAGCCACTGTTGGGTTGGCTCTTAGAGGTGCTGATTCAACATCTGAGTTGACAACCTCCCACAAATCAAATGCTTGTAGGTAGGTCTTCATTTTTACTACCCATATGTGGTAGCATTCTCCGTTGAACACTGGTGGTGGCACTGGTTCTTGACATGTTGGAAATTCACATGCTGCATGCAGGCCAATTTCCAACATATTGCAAGGGAGATTCGACCAATTGGACCTCTGTTTTCCTGGTGGCCGCCTCTCTAAATTGGGCCTTTTCTTTGTAATTGTACCAGTTGTAGTCAACCCTCCTTCGAAGGTAATGGCCTTGGATGGACGTTGAGATAGCAAGAGCACGAGGAACAGAGAATAGCATTATCACTTTGACGTTAATCCACATTCACTTCCCTTTTATTTTTAGGGAAATATAATTTTAAGAGGAGCTAAGCATAATTTAACCATAAATTTAATTACATTATAATATAATAAAAAAAATTTAAAATGTCTTTGTGAATTAATTTATTTTTAAAAAAATTCAAAAAAATAATTTATCTACACTAAACAAATATTAAAACTGAAAAGTAATTTTTTTTCTTAATTAAATTGAAAAACTATATACTCAATGTTATCTTATATCACCCTTTAATATTATCTTTATCTAATATATAATAAAACAAAATACAAGCAAGTGATAATAATAATAATTTGTCCATACACAAAACAAACAATATTAATTTCATTTTCGGCAACTAATCCTTTACCAAATGGAATTGGGAAAATTGTCTATCTTGCATGTATATATATATATAAATTGAACTACATAACTTTTAATATCCTATTGGTGTGAAGAAAAAAAAAGGTTGGAGGTTAAAGTAAGGAAGATCAAGATTCTTGGAAAGGGTACTTATGGAGTTGTGTATTTGATTAAAATTAAACTTGTTCATGGGTCGGGTCACCCAACTCAGCTCGAAGGCCTGCTTGAAAAGTGGGAGGGTTTGAGCAAAAATATAGGCCCAAAAAATGGGCTTGGGTAAAAAAATAAGGTCTTTTTAAAAAATGGGTCAGGCCTCAGGTAAGATATTTTTGCCCGGGCCCAACCCGGCCAGGCCCAAATTCATTAAATGACAAAAAGTACTATTTTTTTGCTATTTTAATGATATATTCTTGTTCTTTTCTTCCTATTTTTCTATCAGTTCCTATTATGTTGCTATTATTTTGTTCTTATCGTTTAGATATTGTATAACACTTATTTTATTGTTAATTTTGTTATTATTTTAAAGGCATTTTCTTGTTAAATTGCATCCATCTTTATATTATTTAAGTATACATATTTTTAAAATTTATTTTCAATTTGTTGGGAAATATTTATTTTAATGTTTTTAGTATTTTTGATGTATTATATATATTTAAAAATTACGTAAAAAATAATATAAAAATTAATATGGGTTGACCAGGTTGGGCCCAAGTTTTAGCATTTTTATCATTGCCGAACTTGAGCAAATTTTTAGACCCATTTTTCGGACTAGGGACTAAATTTTTGCTTGAGCCTGGCCCGACCTATGAGCACTTCTAGTCAAAACTATAAATCCAGGTTATAATTAGATTTATCCGTTAAAGTCTGCCAATGAAGAATATTTTTCTTTTCTATGTATGGGGAAATTCTTCTGAAATTTTTGATTGTCCCAATATTATTCAACGCTATGGTGGTTTTACAAGCATTGAGCGAGAATAAGGAATGGTTTACAATATGTTCGCTCTAGGATGTAATCTATTAGACTTGATGAAAAAGTATGATGTTAAAATCCTAGAAAGGGATGTTAACTACTATGCCCAAATGATACTTGAAGTACTTCTAGACAATCATGAGAAAGGGTTTATTTGTTCAGATCTAAAACTAGGTAATATTTTGGTTTTCCCTCCTCAACATGGTACCAGTTTATCTACTTTAAAGATTGCAGATTTTGGATTAGCTAAACAACTAGGGGTAAAAGATACTAGGTTTGGGTTTCGAGGTATAAGGTATTACATGTCTCCTGGATCGAATTTCGAAGAAGTTAGTGGTGCATTGGATATATGGTCGTTGGGCTGCATTGAGGTTCAAATAGTTATGGGGAGATTGCCATGGGACACTCGTGATCGAGATGAATTAAGAGACAAGCTTTTGAGAGGAGAATCACCCAACATCTTGGAAGACATGTCGAAGCTAGGAAAGAGTTTCTTGAAGGAATGCTTTGCTATTGATCCAAACAAAAGATAGAATGCTAGTAAGCTACTATGTCATTAGTATCTTCTTCTATAGGAGCACATGGTTCGTAGAGACCACCAACAATCTTTATCATATTTTCAATAGAAAAGAGTATTACGGTCTCAAAATATTCCATCACCACCTAATTTTAACATTCCTAATAAGTTTTTGTTGGAAAGGAGAAAAAGTTTAGAGAAACAGAGGTTAAGAAAGATGATTAGTTCCTATCAGCAACAAAAAGCTACGGGATACTTGTGCGTCTAGTATCTATGATTTCTTTCTATTTGAAAATTAGCATGGCTTGACGTGATATATTTTCAATTTTGTTGGATTGTAACAGTGTTTGTGGACATGCGTCTAATATCTCAGGGTTAAATCAAATGTTATGCATTGCAAATAAAAAGTTGAATGATTCTGATAATTTGGAGAGAAACCAGAAACAAGAAATTAAGTCGGCTTTGATTGTAAAATCCAACAACAATTATACCATCAATCTTACGTTTATAGTAGTACTATTTGAACGGATTATTCAGCGAACCAGCGCTACTTCTGTATTGCACTCTTAGTATACTTTTTTTTTACTTCGAAATTTTTGTCTATTCGTCGTGGTCGATTCTCTCGTAGTCATCAGCCCAAACCATAAACCTTTCATCCCAATACATCAACAAATCCCTGCAAGCATGCATGCATGCAGCCATCATTTTCATTCAATTAAATAATAATAATTATTTTCCTTGTCCCAATATGATTCAATATTTTAAAGGGAATTAATTAAACTTACATATAAAAATACTGTTCATTCAAACGTATAAAACCGATGTCAAGGCGTCCTTGCAACATGACCACCCAAAATCTGAAAAACAGTAAATACACCACATAACATAACATATCATATATATTAGTTTTCAAAATTTTATAATTCAATTATAATCCTTCAAAAATATTATAAAATGTTACTTAATTATTTAATATTTCAATATTCTTGCTTCTAATTTATTTTCATTATTTTTAAAATATGTAAATTAGGTGCAACGCATGACATAAAAACTAATACAAGTAAAAAAAAACAAATTAAGAAGCTCTAAAATGTGTGAAAACCAACTTATCCAACACATCCATAAAACCCAAGGCATACTCCCTACAAACTTGTTTCCCTTTTAGAAATCGCATTCATGCAAGTCGACTCTCTACTCAAAGTCGTTCGCCATCATTAAGACCCTTGTATCCCAATACAATAAGAGAACCCTGCAGCCACCATTTTTATTTAATAAACCAATCATACATATATATTTCTAATTAATTTGTTTATTCAAGGAATAAAGGAAAAAATCAATACTATATCAAAGGTATAAAGGAGATAGTAAAGCTTCTCTCCGACTAGCTCACCTTCCAAAATCTAGAAGACAATAAGTGCACCACATATCATATGTGTGTGTTAATTATTTTTCAATAATTCAAAACAACAAAACTTAGAAATCGCCCCCAATGACTGCGCCATAGTTATTGCAATAGACCTCCACTCTTAGCATACTACTAACATACAACATCTCACGAGTGGTGTTATTTTCGTAGCCCACATTAACACTATATATCATTGAAAACAATGAAGATTAAATTTATTAAATAAAGAGTATATAGTTTGGATACAGATAGATGAAGAGGATTCCTTCCACCCCTCTCCCTCAACTATCATCCTTCCTATATGGCAATTATGTTTTATTTATTTTATCTAATTACTAAACATTTCAATATGTTTTATTTTCATTACTTTTTCAATAACGCACGTGACATAAAAAATATTAAGAGTAAAAGCTCAGATTCCAACGCTATACAAATCATCCTTAGCACACCTCAAAAATACTCACAACTACTCTCTAGACAACAATCGGCTAAGCTTTTTGAAGAAAAAAAAACCGAACAATATCATTACATCAAAAGAAAAAAAAACCATTAAATGATTTTTTTTTAAAAAAATAGAATTTAGTTTGGTTTTGGGCAAATGTGATTTTTTAACTTACATGTGATAAATTTTCTAAACACCTCGAGGCACATTAATTTTCGATTTTTTAGTTTTTCTTACTTAACTCTACTCATCGAAGGCAAATGAGCATTCAAAGGAGCCCTAGTATATTATAAGAAGTTGAATAAATTATATTTAGGCTCTCTTTGTTTGGATAGTGACATTTGCTCTAATGAGATTGAAACCAATAATAACAACGACGACGATGACGATAATAATAATAAGATTAGATTGAAAATAATAATGACAACGACGAAGACGACAATAATAATAATAAGATTAGCTGATGTAATAATTCTACACCATTTTGAATTATAGCACTAGAAAATGACCAAAAAAGAAAATTATTATTTTTTGGCATAATGACTCTTTTGGTCCTCCAATTTAATAGAAAAAGTTATTTTTGTTCTTCATTTAATTTTTCGTCTTTTAACCCTTAAACTTGCATTCTCTGTCAAATTATCTCAAAATGGATGGAAAAGTTTGAACTTGCATTCTCTATCAAATCATCTCAAAATGGATGGAAAAGTTTGAACTTGCATTCTCTATCAAATCATCTCAAAATGGATGGAAAAATTAAATAGATGCCCACGACTTGCGACAGTCTATGCTAGAAAAAAAAGAGAGGATAATTTAAATCTAATAAGAGTAAAAATAATAAAGATATTGGAACTGAAATAATAGTAAAAATAAGTATAAATTAAATTAAATTAAGTAAATCAATTTGATGAAATTCTAGCTTCAAGCTTGATTTTGCTTCAGTTTTGAATCAATCATTGATAACAAGTCTTCTCCTTTAATTGATAAGCCAATTATACTAATCGAGGATGTCTCAGACCACCAACCCTTTCGTATATAAATTAAATGCGGAATGCCCAACAACTAATCCTTATCGAATGAACAACCACGAAACATCTGTCCACAATTTCGCTCTCTGGTAGCCTTATGAACTAAAAGGGTCCAACTCGAACCAACGGCCTCAGCCGCACGAGTTGTTTATATCCGATTGTCATTTCCCTTGATAGAATTCAACTAACTTCTTACTTGGATATGCCAATGTAATCTTTGGTAGATCAAATATGACAAATGATCAATTCATTACTTTCAACTATATGTCTATCAACACCAAATTAACAAGCTGTTTTTAACTTGATATCAATACAACTTTATGCGATGACACTTTCTATTTTCTAAACCGAAAAAACAACAAACACGGAAATAAACATTTTTAAATAAAAGTTTGTATCTCATATTTATTTATCAAAAGTATAAATAAAATTTTAAAACTATGGCAACATGATTGCGCATGGAACAGAGAAGTAACAAACAATTATAAATAAAAGAATGGGGCTAAATTTCCAATAATAAACAAATAAAAATCATCACCCCATTTACAATAAAAAAAATAAATGTATATTATTATAAAAAAATAAATGTATATTAAAATAATTAAAATGATACTATCATTAATAACAAATATTAACACGCTCACCTACATCAACAGTATCCGTAATTAATAATAAGAGTATAGTATAAAAGAGTAATTTAACTATATATGGAAAGATAAAAACTGGTGATTGAATTTTCAATTAACACTAAAATTAAAGTCGATTCTTAGCCAATCCCACTTTTACCCTTTAAAAATATATACAATAACGATTGCAATTGATAATTCTACCCAACTTCTTGTTCTTTATTCATAGCATCATGTCATGTGGTGCCATTCAAGAAAAATACATTGAAAACTGCAGAAAATTTATAAAGAAAGACCTTCCCTTAACTAAGTTTTTAATGTAAAATTAGTAACTTTTTATTTAATTATTACTTAGTGGGTTGGTGGGTGGTGACATCTTGTTCAATTGAAAAGATTAAAAATCCGTAATTGCAGCGGATTGGGGTCACTCTTTCCCGCGTTCCAACATCCTTTTTATTAATAATTATTAATAAATAAATAAAACTTTCAAAAATAAACAAATAAAACTCATCACCCCACTTACAATAATCAAATAAATGTATGATAAAATTTTTAAGTGATAAAAGTAACATGTTTTAATCATATTTTTCATGCGTTTTTGGATGATTGTTTTTACAAATTAATGAATTTTATACTCTTGATCCTTTAAATTCATGTTTTTATATTTAGAAAAGCATTTGGGAATAAAAGGAGCGAAAATTAAACAATTGGAGCAGATTTCAGAAGCCACACGGTTTAGGCCTTCCCACACAGGCTGGACACACGGCCATATACTAGATTTTGTCAATTTCACGAACCACATTCCAAATAAGCGGAAAAACTTAGGCTTTTTGAGTATTTTAAGACCTATAAATACCAAATAGAAAAAAAAGAATGGAGAACCATCAAAGAACATTGAAGAAAACAACTTGAAGAATACCATTGAAGTCGACTCTGAAGCAGATTTCCATCAAGATTGAAGGCCTCCTTTTAATTTCTTTGAAGTTTTTATGAGTTTTTTTTATTTATTTCTTATGGTTATGTTGTCTTTGAGATATTTTTATCTACAATTATGAACTAATTCTCTAAATACCTAGGGGAGATGAACCTTATGATGAATTCTGTTATTTGATTTTTGTTTTACGCGATAAATATTTGAATCTTGTTCTCAGTTATGTGTTCGTATCTTCTATTTTAATATTTCCTGAATATTAATTCATGTTTAATGTGCTTAAATCAGAGGAGGAAAAATCCATTTTAAGAGTAGATTTAACATAATTGAGTAGAGTTGCATGCAATCCTAGAAATAGGACGAGATAAATCTACCGAATTAGAGTCAAATCTAATAGGGGAATTCATAGATCAAGTTAGTGCGATAATAGGAGTTTTAGTTAGAAAAAAATTTTAATTAATCAACCTAGAGTTAGTTGCTCTTAATCTTGAAAGAGATATTAGCATAATTTAGAGATTTCTATGGATCATGATACCAAGTGAATAAATCATTTAATTCAGATTCATAATGAAAGATAAATTCTAGGTGAATTCTTTCCTGGGTATTGTTCATTTCTTGGTTATTATTCAATTGTCTTCCCAATTTATTCTTTGTTGAGTTATTTAGTTAATTAATTTAGTAAATTTTAGTTTAAACCAACCACTCCAACTTTTCGGTTAAATCATAGAAAAATAGTAATTACTAGTATTTTTAGTCCTCGTAGATACGATATCTTTACTCACCATAGCTATATTATTTATCGATAGGTGCACTTACTTTTGTCGTATTTTTTGTTAATTTCATGACTATAAAAAATAATTAAAATGCTACTACTATTAATAACAAATATTAACACGTAGACCCTACATCAACAATATTAATAATAAATAATTAGAGTACCTATAGTGTAAAATAGTAATAGACTTTTTTTTAAATTATATATGGGAGGTATTGAAACTGTTGTTATTTATGTAGGAGGGTATAAATGTGAGAGAACAGAAATACATTTATTTTTTTATTTAAGAGTTGAAAAGAGATTATGAATAATTTTAGTTATTTGTATTAAAAAAACTTGTGATTAAATATAATATAATAAATTCAATTAAAAATTCTACCCAACTTCTTGTTTATTCATAGCATCATGTCATGTGGTGCTATTCAAGAAAAAATACTTTGAAAAGTGCAGAAAGTTTATAAAGAAAGACTGTAAGTTTTTAATATAAAATTACTAACTTTTTATTTAATTGTTACTTTTACATATTTAAAATACTATTTAGACTCTACGCGTAATGTATGTATTAATATTTGAGTTTTGATGTATACATAAATAATTTTATTTATTCAACATAAAAATAAATTAATATTTTTATTTTTGTAAATGTAAACGATTGAATTAAAATTAAAATTTTATGTATGCATTTAAATTACAATCAAAATTTTAATAATATAATTACACTGAATCAAAATTTATTATCAAATTACACATTACACCAATGTTCATAAATAATTTTAATATTTATTCTAAAAATAAAAATCATAAAACAGACTTTCAACACCCTTAGTGTTGTGGATGGAAGTCATATTTGTCAATCTCTTTTCTTTTTCCCTCTCTAATCTCTTAAAGATTCAAAAATTATAGTTTTTAAATTTTTACACTAATCCGAATGCTCAATTTAAGAAAATCATATATTTCGAAAATAATCACAAGCATTATATATTTAAATAGTTTTTTTAATTTTCAACATTGACTATCAAATTAATTTGGGTCTAATGTATATTCTTTTATTCATTGATGAATATTGATCTACCATACCGATAATCAAGTTGTCGTTTGGAGCTCACTAGTTAAACTTTAAAAAAAAATTAACAACCTATTGACTTAAAAAGAACTTTCAAATAGATCAATAACTTAAATGAAAAACTTTAGGATAATTTAAAAATTATTTTATAATTTTTTAAAAATAAAGTGAATTTATCCTAATAAAAAATCTCATGTAACAACCTAAAAAACACCAATATTAAAATAAAATTAGGTTGATTATATACAATATTCATAGTAGTAAATATATACAATATTCATAGTAGTAAACAAATCAAAAACATGAACCCCACTTACCATGAAGGAATATATATATGTATTGTAGCGACATAAAAATTTTAGCTTGTGGTCGCTAATTGTGACGATTTATTGAAAACTTGAAAACTGAAGTTTGATTTTAAAATAAAAAGGAGAGTCGCCACCGCTCCTTTTTATAGGTGTGATCGGACACCTAATAAATTTATTTTTAAAACAAAAAAAGGCCGAGTTTAGGTCTACGTTAAAATCCAGAGAAAAATGGGGGTCCGGGAGTCGGTTACGCACAAGAAAGGTATTAGCACCCTCGTGACGCCCAAAATTGGTATCTTATTAAACAAGTGTTATCTTAATTTTCAAAATTGCAAGTTCAAAGTAACATTGAATCGTGATCCGATCAAAACACTAGAAATTTTAATTTTTTTTGGTTTTTGAGAAGGACATACCGTTTTAACACGAGTCGATTGATGTTCACCCAACATAGCGATGAAATCGATGACTTAATATTAAATCGGTATGTTGCCTTGCTTATTGAAATTAATTAGAAAACGAGAACAAGATTTTCGAAATAATGCAAAGCAAATTGATATGAAATAAAAATAAATACAAGATAAAACTAGAAATATATTAAAGCAAATATAAGTGTGACAATAATATTAAAAATGATAAAGATATATGCGATATTAAACGTAATACTAGAATTAAACAGGAGATAAAAACAATGAACATATATACATAATAATGATATTAAGAATATGTACGTAATATATATATATATAAATAGTAATAGTATTAGAAATGTACAATATATAATATTCGCAATATATACATGATATATACATATATATAAAATAAATATTGAAAAAATACATGCACATAACATATATGAGAAATATATACATAATAATATTAAAATAAAATGATAAGTAAAAATAATGAAAATAATAGGTATAATAATAAATATAAGGATGTATGAAAATAATACTATATATAAAAGTATATATATACTCATATAAACAATAAAAATAATAGGGATAAGAATAGATATAATAATATATACATAATACACAAAAACATAACATCAAAAACATATATGTGTAATATACAAAAATATATATATAATAGTATTAAGAATATAAACATAAGATAGTATATATACAAAAATAAGTAATGAAATAATATGTACATAAAGTGCGCATATACACATATGTAAATAAGTAATAACATTATTAAGAATAAGTAATAATAATGAAAATAATAAGATCAACAATAAACAGTAATGATAAATGTATTATAAAAGGATGAAAAATAATAATTATATATATACTAAAAATAAATGTAATAATAATGATTAAAAATAATAAAATATTCATAAAGAAATACTAATAATAACAGGTAGTATAATAATAAATATATATGTAAAAGAATAACGTAATTAATAAACAAGATATTAAAATGATAAGTAAGGATTAAATTGAAAGCAAATAGAAAGTTTGAGACAAATTTTAAAGAAACAAAAACAAATGAAAGGGACTTATTTGAGCACGCATGAAATTATGGGGGGTCAAATGGGAATTTTCCCCGAATTCTAAAACGCACAGCATTGAACGAGACCAGATTAGAAAGCGCAACAAATAAAAGGGCTAAATTAAAAAACACAATAAATCTGATTGTAAAGCCATAAGAAAGCGGAGAGGCTGAAAGCGCAATTAGCCCCTCCAACGAAAAAACACGCGGATCCTAGTGGGTAGGGCCGGGTCGACCCGATCCACGGCGAAATGACGCCGTTTCAACCCTGAATTTTTATGCCAAAAACGGCACCGTTTTGAAAGGCTATAAATAGCCTAAAAAACAAAAAAAAAATCATTTTGAGTTGGGAAAGAAAAAAAAGAGAGAGAGGGGGAAGAGAAGAGGAAATCCGGCCAGGGGGCCGGTTAATGGTCCGTCACCGGACCTTCGCTTTCAATTTCTGAGATTTTTGGTTTGTATTCGATGCTATCTACTTTATTTGATCTTATTGAATCCACTGTTCTTGGTCTTAATCTGCTAGTATTGATGAAAAAAACGAAGATAAATTCTTTGTATTGATACCAAATCCAACCCCTTTACAGTTTTTTTGATTCGAGTTTTTATAACCCTTTTTCATCTAATTTCCTATTGTTTCTGTCTTGTATCTCTTTGCAGGGGATGGGCACGATGGAGGTGAAAGAGGCATGGGGTGCAGAGGGTAGGTGGCCGGTGCTGCAGGGTTGATGGCGCAAGTGGGGGTAGGTTCGGCTGAATTTAGGGGACTAGGGTTTCGGTGGGTTTGGTTTTAGTTTAGGTGGGCTTGGTTGATTTAGGTTAGTGGGCTTCTGAATTGGGTTCAAATAGGTTAAGGGGTAATTGGGCTGTTGGATTTTAGGGATTAGTGGGTTTAGGTTAATATTGGGCTGAGGGTAGGTTTGGGTATTGAGTTTGGGTAATGGGCTAAGGGTTTAGATGGGTAATAGTTTTGTAAACGGCCCAAAATTGGCCTCTAACATATATATATATAAATTCTCACCATAAATAAATAAATAATTTTCAATAACAAATAAATTAATTAACACATGTTATTACTATAAACATCAACCCCACTCATAATTCCAGCGCCATCAAAAATTGAAAGTTGTGCTTTCTTTATCCATTGCATCATCGAGACACATGTATTGAAAACTAACCCAAACGTTAATAGCATAGGAAAAATCCAAAAGAGCTGGCTGGACCACTTATTTGCTTCCTTTCTGTTTCTTCAAATCTTCTCCTTCTTCACGGTTTCCTCAAACCCAAAATTTCACCATAAAATCTCCTGCTTTATTCACCTCACCTCAATTAATGTTAAATAGCAAAGAAAGTAAGCATATTTGACTATGTAATCCCAAAGTTTCATTATTAATTTCTCTGGTCACAAGTTTTATAATTTTGTTGCAAAGTGAGATGGGAGGACACTAGAGCTTGTATTTTGAGATATTCTTTTATGTTTAAGTCAGTATTTAATGATGAAGAAAGAAGCAAGATGAAAGAGAAAAATTGGGGAGACCCTTTTATGAGAGAAAATTACAGTTTCGGTCCTTGGATTCATAATATCTAAACAGATATAATTGTTAGCAAAAGAGAGATTTATTGAATACGATGGGACCATTTCCCACCAATCAACATTAATTTCATTTAATTATAATACTTGCTGGGTGGATGGTAACATCTATAACTATACTTATAGTCTCTGCATTTATGGATCCACAACTGTGTTTCATCTTGTTCCAATCATTTTCATTTTCTCCTCTTGCAGTAATCAAACACTTTCTGCCTTGATTTCAGTTTGAACCAACAATGGCCGAAGCAATTGTTTTGACCATTGCCACAGAGATCGTTACTGTGTTGAGCTATCGTGCTTTCTCCCAAATTGGACTGTTGTGGAATCTCAAAGATGAACTTTATGACCTTGAACGCACCGTCTCCACAATCAAAGCTGTGCTTCTTGACGCAGAAGAGCGATCTATGACCAACAATCTCGTCAAATATTGGCTTGAAGAGCTGAAAGATGTACTTTATGATGCTGTTGACTTGCTCGATGATTTCTCTACCGAAGCTTTGCGGAAAGATTTAATGGGTGGGAACAAGCTGACGAAAGAGGTACGCCTTTTCTTCTCAAGCTCAAACCAGTTTGCTTACTGTCTCAAAATGCGTAGGAAAATTAAGGCCATTAAGGCTAGGCTAACTTCAACTGAAAGTAAGGCCAAGAGGTTCAACTTGCTAGAGCGTGACCACCCCATGGAAACCTCTTTCATGACTAAAAGGAGGCAGCAAACGTCCTCTTTTATGCGTGAAGGTGAAATAATAGGGAGGGATGATGATAAAGCAGCTCTTCTAAAACTCATGTTAGAGATTGAAAGTGAAGAGAATGTTTACGTCATTCCAATTGTGGGGTTTGGAGGGTTAGAGAAGACTGCGTTGGCGAAGTTTGTTTATAATGATAAAATAGTCCGTGAAAATTTTGAATTGAGGGCGTGGGTGTATGTTTCAAATGTTTTTGATGTCAAAAGAATTGTAAAAAGCATTATAGAATATGCAACAGGCCAAGCACTAGATCAAAGTCTCGAAATGGACCAGTTAGAAAAACAACTTCGAGATAAAATTCGTGGGACAAAATATTTGCTTGTTGATGAAGTTGGTTCAGCATGCAGCAAAGTCGACAGCATGCAGGCCAAGAAGACCAAGTCATGCAGGAGCTGCTGATGCAAGCTTATTTTGTTTATTTTGTAATTCCTAGTCAATGAAATGTAATCTTAGTTCATTTCTAACTAAGTTAGGTTGTTGACTGATGTAATTAGCTTATGTATGAGCTGTAAACACAACTTTGTATAAGTTTACAAGCCAAAATTTCAAGTTTCCATGTCATTAGTGGAGGTAGGTGATGTTTAGGTAATTATTTGCTGTTTTTGACAAGCTTAGAGCTTGGTTTATGTATTGGCATTGTGCCATTATGCAATTCATGAATGAAGTTCAGTTTGTTCATCAATTTTTCTCTTCGTTTTTCTTAGCTTTTCTTTCTTTCTCTTGCTCGAATTCTCTTGTTTGCTCAGCAAGTCTCGAGACTTGCTTGACAAGTTTGCACTGAATCTGTTAGTTTCAGTTACAAAACCCAACAATTGGTATCTAGAGCCTATTTCTTAAGGGATCTGTTACACAAATCCATGGCTTCATCAAGCTTTTCACCAGCTGCACCTCAAGTCTTCAATGGAGAAGGCTATCACATATGGGTGGTTAAAATGAAGACCTACCTGCAGGCTTTCGATCTGTGGGAGGTGGTCAACTCTGATGTTGAACCAGAGCCACTTAGAGCTAATCAAACAGTGGCTCAGATCAGGCAGCATGCTGATGAAAGGACCAAGAGGCACAAGGCTATGTCTTGCATCCAAAACTCAGTGTCTGATGTGATTTTCACAAGGATTATGGCCTGTGAATCACCAAAACAGGCCTGGGACAAGTTGCAGGAAGAGTTTCAAGGGACAGAGAGGACAAGGCAGCAACAGTTGTTAAACTTGAGGAGAGATTTCGAGAATTTGAAGATGAAGGAAGAAGAAACTGTCAAGCAATATTCTGATAGGATTATGGCTGTGGTTAACAGCATCAGGCTCCTTGGAGAGCAGTTCAATGAAGCTAGGATAGTGGAGAAGGTTATAGCAACTCTGCCTGAGAGGTATGAGGCAAAAATCTCATCTCTCGAGGACTCAAGGGATCTGTCCACCATCTCCCTGACAGTTGATCAATGCTCTATATGCTCAAGAGCAGAGGAGAGCAAGCAGACTGGAGGAGCACCAAGAAGGTGCCTTTCAGGCAAGAACAAATACTGCCTACAAAGGCAAGAAGGCCTGGAGAGACAAGCCAAAGAATGATGCTGCAAGGAGAGAAGGTCAGACTTGCAAGCACTGCAGAAAGGCTGGTCATTCAGAAGAAAAATGCTGGTTTAATCCAGATGCTGTGTGTCAGCATTGTAAGAAGAAGGGTCATGTTGAGAGAGTCTGCAAGAGTAAGACCAAATCGAGGCAGAATCAGTTTCAACAGATGAAAGCTGAGGCTCGAGTAGCTAAGGAGGACAGTGATCAAGAGGAGCAAGTCTTTGCTGTGTCATGCTCAGCTGCTCAGGAAAGGTCCTCATCTGGTTGGCTCCTAGACAGTGGATGCACCAACCACATGACACCTGATGCTGCAATCTTCAAGTCTTTAGACAGAAGCTGCAGAACTAAAGTCAAGATAGGAAATGGTCATTTCATTCAAGCTGAAGGCAAGGGTGATGTGCTGATATGCACCCTTACAAGTACCAAAGTGATTTCAAATGTGCTGTTGGTGCCTGAAATTGACAGAAACCTGCTCAGCATAGCTCAGTTGCTGGAAAAAGGTTATTCAGTTGTGTTTAAAGACCACCAGTGCCAAATCAGTGATCCAAGTGGATCCAAACTGATGGCAGTCCCTATGGCTGATAAGAGCTTTGTGGTTGACTGGACAAAAAAGTCAGACATTGCCTACTCAGCCACCTCAGATGAATCCAAGCTGTGGCATCAAAGACTGGGACATGCCAACTTTAGATCGATGGCCCGAATGGTCAGAGAGGACCTGGCTGAAAATTTCATCAACTCTGTGGACCATGATGATGTATGTGAAGTATGTCAGCTAGGAAAGCAGGCCAGACTCCCATTTCCCTCGAATCAAGCCTGGAGAGCCTCTGAAAAACTCCAACTGGTGCATACTGATGTGTGTGGCCCTATGAAGACTGAGTCATTAAGTGGAAACAGGTATTTCATACTGTTCATTGATGATTTCTCGAGATATTGCTGGATTTACTTCTTAAAACAGAAATCAGAGGTGGCCACTGTGTTTTGGAAGTTCAAGACTGCTTCTAAGACTGAAACAGGCTGCAAGCTGAAGACCATAAGGTCTGATAATGGGACTGAGTACACCTCAGCTCAGTTCCAAGCCTTCTGTGATAAGGCAGGCATCAAACATCAACTTACCAACACATATACACCTCAGCAGAATGGGGTAAGTGAAAGGAAGAATAGGAGTTTGATGGATATGGCCAGGTGCTTGATGATTCAGAAGAATCTACCTAAAGCACTATGGGCAGAAGCAGTTAACACTGCAACATACATTCAAAATAGACTTCCAACCAAGGCTTTGGATCAAAAGACCCCATTCGAGGCCAGGTTTAGCTTCAAGCCATCACTGGCTCATCTGAAGGTCTTTGGATGCATTTGTTATGCACATGTACCTGCTGTTAAAAGGGACAAATTGTCTGAAAGGGCTCGACCTGGTGTTTTGGTGGGGTATAGCACTGTTAAGAAGGGCTATAGGATTTTAGATCCTTCAACAAACAAAGTGTCAGTAAGCAGGGATGTGGTATTTGATGAGAGGTCATGTTGGAACTGGGAAAGACATGAACCTGAAGAAGTTTCTGAAGAACTTGCAGCAGACCAAGCTGAGCCAGACCAAAATGTCCCTGAAATGGATATTGATGATGAACCAGTCAGAGGAACAAGGTCATTAGCTGAGATTTATGAAAGGGCTCATGTAGCCATAGCTGAACCAAGCAACTTTGAAGAGGCTGAGGCTCAGCAAGGGTGGAAGCAGGCAATGGCTGAGGAAATCAGCATGATTGAGAAGAACCAGACCTGGGAATTGGTTGAAAGGCCAGTCAAAAGGAAGGTGATTGGGGTGAAATGGGTGTACAAAGCCAAGCAGAATGCTGATGGTACCTTGAACAAGCTGAAAGCAAGGCTAGTTGTCAAGGGGTTCAGTCAGAGGTATGGCTTGGACTACCTGGAGACCTTTGCACCAGTGGCCAGGCTCGACACCATCAGACTGCTGATTGCCTTAGCAGTACAGCTCGAATGGAAGATCCATCAACTTGATGTGAAATCAGCCTTTCTAAATGGTTTCTTAGATGAAGACATCTATGTTGAACAACCACAAGGGTTTGAAATAGCTGGTAGAGAGTATATGGTCTACAAACTAAAGAAGGCCCTATATGGATTAAAACAGGCTCCAAGGGCTTGGTATAGCAGAATCGATGGCTACTCGACTGATCTGGGATTCGATCGAAGCAAGAGTGAGCCAACACTGTATGTCAAGAAACAAGGGACACAAATACAACTCATTGTGTCCCTGTATGTTGATGATCTTCTAGTGACAGGAGGAGATCGAGTAGTGCTGGCTGACTTCAAGATCAAGATGCAGGAAGTGTTTGAAATGTCTGATCTTGGGGAGATGTCATATTTTCTTGGAATGGAGGTGTCTCAAGTACAGAATGAGGTATTTTTAAGCCAGAGAAGCTTTGCCACAAAGATTCTGACCAGGTTCTCCATGAAAAACAGCAAGGCAACTAAAACACCTGTTGCTGTTGGAGAAAAACTATCGAGCCAAGGTGATTTTAAGAAAGTTTGTGAAACAACCTACAGGAGTCTAGTTGGTTGCTTGCTATACTTGACTGCCACTAGACCAGACATCATGTATGCTGTAGGATTGCTCTCAAGGTTCTTGCATTGCTGCAATGAGAAGCACTTCCAAGCTGCAAAGAGAGTGCTGAGATATGTCAAAGGCACTTTAAACTATGGTTTGAAGTACAGCAAAGAAGGAAATCTGAAGCTGGTTGGCTACACTGATAGTGACTGGGCTGGCTCGATAGATGACATGAAAAGCACATCAGGGTATGCTTTTAACCTTGGTTCAGCCATGTTTTGTTGGAGCTCAAAGAAGCAAAGTCTAGTAGCTCAATCTACTGCTGAAGCAGAGTATGTGGCAACAGCAAGTGCTGTCAACCAAGCCATATGGCTAAGGAAAATATTGGCTGACTTGAATGTGCATCAAGAGGAAGCTACTGAGATCTTCTGTGACAACCAATCTGCAGTAGCAATTGCTAAAAATCCAGTGTTCCATGGAAGAACAAAACATTTCAGCATCAAGTTGCATGTTGTTCGAGAAATGGAGCAAGCTCAGGAAGTAAAGCTGATCCACTGTAATTCAGAGGATCAACTTGCAGACATTTTAACCAAAGCCCTTAGTGTCACAAGGTTCGAATGTCTAAGAAAGAAGCTAGGTGTTTGCTCCATGCAAACCAAGGAGGAGTGATGAAGTTGGTTCAGCATGCAGCAAACTCGACAGCATGCAGGCCAAGAAGACCAAGTCATGCAGGAGCTGCTGATGCAAGCTTATTTTGTTTATTTTGTAATTCCTAGTCAATGAAATGTAATCTTAGTTCATTTCTAACTAAGTTAGGTTGTTGACTGATGTAATTAGCTTATGTATGAGCTGTAAACACAACTGTGTATAAGTTTACAAGCCAAAATTTCAAGTTTCCATGTCATTAGTGGAGGTAGGTGATGTTTAGGTAATTATTTGCTGTTTTTGACAAGCTTAGAGCTTGGTTTATGTATTGGCATTGTGCCATTATGCAATTCATGAATGAAGTTCAGTTTGTTCATCAATTTTTCTCTTCGTTTTTCTTAGCTTTTCTTTCTTTCTCTTGCTCGAATTCTCTTGTTTGCTCAGCAAGTCTCGAGACTTGCTTGACAAGTTTGCACTGAATCTGTTAGTTTCAGTTACAAAACCCAACACTTGTTTTGGATGACATTTGGAATGAGGAGCGGGAAGCATGGTTAAGCTTAAAGAATTTATTGATGGGTGGGGCTAAAGGAAGTAGGATAATAATAACTACTCGCTCTATGAAGGTAGCAAAGATTACTGGTACATGTCAGCCTTATGTTCTGAAAGTTTTGTCTGATGAAAATGCTTGGGTTTTGTTCAAAGAAATAGCCTTTGAACAAAGATCTGAAGACTCAACAAATCCAACCTTTGTGAAAATTGGGAGACAGATTTTGGAAAGGTGTGGTGGGGTTCCCTTAGTCATAAGGACGATAGCAAGTACATTATCTTTTAAAGAAACTAAAGAGGAGTGGCTTTCTTTCATAAATAATAATGAACTTGCTAGAATATCTGAAGATCAAATTAATATTATGCCTACGCTTAAGTTGAGCTACAATCATCTCCCATCTCATTTAAAGCATTGCTTTGCTTATTGCCGATTGTATCCAAAAGATTATGTAATTCATGTACAAACTCTTGTTCAATTTTGGATTGCACAAGGTTATATAAATCAATTGAATCCAAGTCAATCTCTTGAGGAGATTGGATTTGAGTATTTTAATGATTTAGTTGATAGAAGTTTCTTTGAAGAGGTAGGAGAAAGATTTTCGAGGGAAGGACTAACATGTAAAATGAATAATTTAATGCATGATCTAGCTGAATCAGTAGCAGGGATGGAGAGTGGTGTTGTAGATGTAGAAGGAGATGCAAGTCAGGTTGGTGAAAATTGTCGCCACATATCAATTAATCCTTCATTAATTAATCCTTCATTTAAGGGAAAGAAGTTGCGAACTTTGTTACATTTTCCAAACATGAGAATTCAAATTTTGAGTGATGAAACTTGGGATTTGATAATTGCAAATTGTAGATGCTTGCGATTATTAAAATTGGATGATATAGATTTTAAGATGATTCCACGTTCCATTCATAAGTTGAAGCATTTGAGGTATCTTGATCTTTCTCACAATCGCGGTCTTAAGGTTCTCCCAAAGAGTATTTGCAAGATACAAAATTTGCAAGTGCTGAAACTTGATCGGTGTTGGGAGCTTGAAGAATTGCCAAAGAAGATTGAAAATTTGGTTAATCTTACCCATCTTGGGTGTGAAGATTGTAATGGCTTAACTCATATGCCACGTGGAATAGGAAAGTTGAGTTCCCTTGAAACGTTAAGCATGTTTGTAGTGGATAAAGACGGTTCCCATGGCGGTGCAGATCTAAGTGAATTGAGAGGGCTTAACAACTTAAGGGGAGAGCTAAGAATAAGAAATTTGGGATTTGTAAAAAATGCAAAAGAGAAGTTTAAGGCTGCTAATTTGGAAGAGAAGCAACATTTGAATCGTTGGTTTTAGAATGGGGTTTTTATTTTGATGATAACCATGATGATGACAAATCACTTGAAGACCTCCAGCCCCATCCTAATCTCAAGGAGCTCTGTATTCAAGGATGGAGGGGTGATGCTGAGTTTCCAAGTTGGATTTCTTTTCTCACAAATCTCGTCCATATTAAAATATGGGGTCTTGGTAGTAAATTCAAACATCTTCCATCCTTTGCTCAATTTCCTTGTCTTCAAGATTTGGTAATTTGTGATTTAACTGAGCTGGAGTACATGGATGATAATAGCCCACAAGGAAGTCAAGGAGAACCACAATCATTCTTCCCATCGCTTAAGTATCTTTGCCTACGGGATTGCCCAAATATGAAGAGTTGGTGGAGAAAAAGGTCGATTGATGATTCCAACGAGGACGACACAACAGTTATGGCATTTCCTTGTCTTTCCTGTTTAAAGATTGAAAATTGCCCTTTGACTTCAATGCCGTTGTATCCTTCACTCGATGATTGGTTAAAGTTGGTGAATACCAGTTCAAGGCCGTTAAAGCAGACTATGAAGATGAACATGAATCCTAAGACCCCATCAAGTTCAACCTCTACTCTTCCTCTCTCCAAATTGAAATCTTTCCATGTAGAGAATATAAAGGAACTGGAGACACATGCTAGATGAGTACCTGCAACATCTCACCAGCCTCAAAGGTTTAACGATTAGAGATTGCAAGAAGATTGATTTAGAGGGCATGCAATGGGAACCCCTTAAGAATCTCTCTCGTTTGATGATTGATAAAATTCCACTGCTGGTGTCTCTCCCACGTGGGTTTCAGCATCTTGTTCAATTGAAAACATTAGAAATTAGTAATTGCAGTGGATTGAGGTCACTCCCTGTGCTCCAAAAACCCATTCCTGTGTTCCAACATCTCACTTCCCTTGAAGAGTTTGGAGTAAGGAACTGCAAGGACCTGGAGCTATCAGAAGAAGACATCCAAATATTCGAAGGTCATACAAGCCTACGATATCTAACGCTGGAAAACATTCCAAAGTATCGGCATCTTCCGGGGCGGTGTAAAAACATCCATAATAGTAGTAGAAATTCCCCAACTGAAGGAAACATGTAGGGAGGACATTGGTGCAGATTGGCACATTTGGTAGTATCAGGTTGGTCCGTCCTTTCTATTTATTTATTTATTTATTTTTAACACCATAATTTGTTTCCAAAAAAAAAAAAATTCAGTGGTATATTAAGTCTTCAACTCTGGGCTCTCATGCCATTTTCATTCAAGTTGGATACTGTTAATTTCCTTGTTAAAATATTATTCATTTCACATCTTGTATAATTTGAAATTCCTTTATTTTAATCCTACCTTTTACTCACCATCTTTCATTATATTTTGCTAATTTATGCAGTAAGCCATTGGGGAAAGGCATTTGTCAACTTCAATAATTTATATGCATAAAAAGAGGTGGTAATTTACGCATGGTTACTAATTTTCATATCTCTCATTTCATGGACTTTAATTTAAGGGCTTCTAATAATTTAATTCTAAAAAATCTTTAAAATAGACATTGGAGCATTTATATAGATGATTTATTTCATGGATAATGTGTGAATTCTGTATTTGTCATCTTTCATAATATTTTGCTAATTTGTGCAGTAACCCATTGGAGTCTATTTTGATGAAAGGCATTTGACAACCTTAAGAATTTACATGCAGAAAAAGAGGGGGGTAATTATTTAATTGCTTTACACTTTCAAAAAATATTAATCTCGCAATTTCAGTGATGTAATATAACCCCGTAACTAAGCTTCTTCTTTTTCAGCATGAATTCAATGGAAGAGTTAAAAAACAAATGGACATGCATTCTTCATGAGCTGATCTGTCCATGGCACTGTACTCCCATGAAATCCTCCTCTATATGCACATTTGGTTTTTTCTTTTGTTTTTACTTTTTTTAAGAATGACACAAATTTTGTAGATTTATTCTGACTTTCATTGTTGAAGAGTCCTGCTGATCTAATCTTAATTTTTATTAGATTTCTTCAGCAGAGCATAGCTTGCATTACAAGAAGCAGAGGCCATAATTTCTACTACGATTTGTTTATCCGCCAAAATTTCCAACAACAAAAAATGGTAATATATGTCACCAATTTCCTCCTAATTTCCAATTGATCTGATATAAATGATGTAAATGGAGTATGTCAAGATTTGTAATACATATGCGAACTGACTACTAGCTTAGATGGTACCCAATGCTATTGGGAGGTTCTTGTTAGAGGCATGTTGAGAGAGCTTAAACGCGCAATGTCCTTGTCAAGTAAGTAAACTAAACAGGGGTTGGGGTCGAAACAGGAAAGAATGTTGCTTCAGAATAATTGGAGGTGAGGCTGATAAAATGTTTCATTATTTATATATTGAACACATATATGTGCAATATAAGGCTGATGATGGTTAGCATTTTAGTAAGATTTTAAATTGCTTTTGTACAAGGTTTTGAAGTCTAAACATTAATGGGTATGTGTATTTGTTACCATTACAGATGATGATGCGCAATGTTTGGCCCTTTCTTAAAACTAGCACCGGAAAAGCGTAGAAAATGGCGTTGTCGTTGGCCACCATTCATGCACAGGATATCAAGTTCTATTTAGTGACAGTAAGTGTTTATACATTTGAACGCTGCTCTAAAATGAGAGCAATTTTAACATATCCTATATTGGCACAAACATACCAAGACCATAATCAGGTCAATATTTGGTCACCTATACATATACATGGAGTTTAAGCTTGATCTATTTATGAGCTTATATATAGATGATTTATTTTATCGGTGATGCATGGATTTAAAAGAGCATAAATGTTCATAGTGAACAATTATTTTTGAGTGCCATTATTAAAATACTTGAGTGGTGATTTTCACTTATAGCAGGTAAAGTGAGTTGGGAGAGAGCTTACTTATCTAATAAATGTGCAAAGGCTTTCTGTCATTAACGTCACTTCCGGACGAAATGCGTCGCCTAACCAATTTGCAACAGTTACATATACATGGAGTTCCTCAGTTGGAGGAAAGGTGTCAAAAGGACATTGGTGCCGATTGGTGTAAGATTGCTCACATCCCTTTAGGTTGGTCCTTTCATTAATTTCCTTAATGAAATACAATTCCTACTAGTACAAATTCTTTGATAATATTTTTGCTAATTTGTGCAGTAAGTGATTGGCCCACGTATTTCTGAAAGGCATTTGACAACTTTAAGAATTTACATAGAGAAAGAGAGGTGGTAACTATTTAGTTGCTTTACTCTTTTAAACCATGTTAATCTCACAATTTCAATGATCTTATATAACCGTGTAATTAGGCTTCCTTCTTTTTTTCAGCACTAGTTCAATTGAGAAGGTAAAAAAGGACATGCATTATTCATGAGCTGATTTGTCCATGGCATTGTACTCCCATGAAATCCTACCCTGTATGCACATTTGTTCTTTCTTTTCCTTTTTCTCTTTGTTAAAGATCGACACAAATTTTTTAGATTTATCCTCAACTTCTTTGTCGAAGAGTCCCTCTGTTGATCAAATCCTAATTTTTGTTAGATTTTGGCTTTCTTCTTCGGTAACGCATAGCATATATGACTAGAAGCAGAGGCCATACTTTCAACTACAATTTGTTCATCTGCCAAAATATTCCAACAAAACAAAAATGGTAATATATGTCATCAGTTCCATTATAATTTCCAATTGATCGGATATAAATTATGTATATGCCTAATGATTACTAGCTTATATGGTACCCATGCTATTGGCAGATTCTTGGAGTCGTTGGAGAGAGCTTAAACATGCAATGTAGTTGTCAAGTAAGTAAATTGATTAGGGGCTAGGGGTTAAGGGTTGATGAAAATGGAGGGGGACATTTCTCAATATTCTTTGATGCAGGGCACCCCTTTTAGCTGTTTGAATTTTGAAGGATCTTGCTTCAGAACATTTGGTGGTGAGGTTGCGGTTGATAAAATTCTTTCATTATTTATAGATGAACAACAATATATTAACACTAATGGGGATGTGAATTTGTTACCATTACAGATGATGATGATGATGATGATGATGCCCAATGTCTGGCCCTTTGTTAAGCTTGCACTGGAAAAGCATAGACAATGGGTTTGTGGTTAGCCACCATTTATGCACATGATATAAAAGTTGCGTGTAGTAACAGTAAGTGTTTCTACGTACCTTTGGATACTGCTTGGTCTAAAATACATAAATTTTAACATATTCTATGTTGGCATTTCCAGGTTCGTTGTTGCTTTTGGAAGAGTCCTAATTCAATGATTGTCAGTTGCTGGAGATATTGCATTGATAATTTATTATTCCATGTTACATGGAGCTTATGTAAAGCTTAATTGATCCTAGAGTTTATATATAGATGATTTGCTTCATGGGTGATGTGTGGATTTAAAGGAGCACATATGTTTATTGTGAGGAACGGAACTATTATCAAGTGCCATTGTTATAACCTTCGAGTGTTAATTTTCACTTACAGTAGGTAGATTTGATAGAGAGTTTATTTAATTGTACAAGAGTGAGGTTGCAACAAGTGTTCGAGGGATTGGGCCTGAATTTTTTTTTTTTTTGTATTGTGAAGTTTATAGTGAATTTATTTCTGGACAAGACTCTGCAGATGTAGGATAAGTTCCGAACTGCGTAAACAACTTAATTGTGTGCTTTATTATTCTTTATTTGTGTAATGTTTGCCAACTCACAAAAAAATATATTTCCACATTTAGTATTATAGATAATGTTCCAATACCGGGTAGTTTAAATGATTGTCATACATTATTTAATGAAAGCACTTAGCAAAAAAAATCATTAAATTGATTACACTGAAAAGAATCAATCGAAATAAATCAGTTTTTTTTTTCAGTTTAATTAATCCTTATATTTGATTTAATTGATTTATTTGCTCAATTTTCATTTTTAATGTTTTAGATTGATAAGTTTTTTAATTAGGGATAAATTTTAATGTACAATTGTTTAAATAAATTTTAATTTTGTGTGATTTTATACATGAAATTTTGATTTGATTCAATTTTTGTAAATTATTAATACAATTATTGTTATAACATCATTTTATGTTTATATGTTGTATACATAAATAATTATATTAATCTAATATAAAAATAAATCAATGTATTTATTTCTTTAAATGTGCATGATTAAATTAAGACTAAAGTTTCAAGTATACATTTGAACCAAAATTAGAATTTCATGTGTATAGTTGCACTAAATTAAAATTAATGTATACAATTACACATTAAACTAAAGTTCATATATAATTATGAGATTTATCTATTTTAATTATTAAACCAAAAACTCATTTACATATCTAAAGTACAAAATAAAACTTAATACCCATATAAAACTCAACCCATCTCAATTAATTAAAAAACCCCAAATAAATATTTAATTTAAAAATCCGATAATAATTTTATTATATAATATGTTTATTAAAAGAAACTAACTAATAAAATTACTGGCAACAAAAATTCGTCCTAATACATCGGTGAATGATATTCATCATATCATTAAATTGATATTAAAATAATAATTCATTAATATATGATTAATTATTATTGGATAAACACTTTATTAATTCATTAAATATAATTGAATAAAGTAAAAATAGTAAAAATATATATACATATTACATATACTATTAATTATTATATGATAATTGATAATATCAAAAGTTATCTAATCGTATTTTTTTGTTCTTTAAAAAATTATTATCACTTAATTAAATTTTGTATACATATTTAATTGAACTTATTTTTTAAATTGATTATCACTTAATAAGTGTCATACTTAGTACTTGAAATATACAAAAAGGAAGAAAATAATATCAATAAAATAAGATAATAATGAATAGATAAATAAATATAATATACAAAAAAGAAAAGAAAGAATGAAGGCTCTTGACACAGGTTGGATGAAGCGGGTGCAGCGGACTGGGACAGCGACATGGCTTGGACAATCGACATGGGTGGTGAGCAGTGAAAGGTCAAGGCAAGCGAGAGGCTGGGACGGTAGCATGCGGATCAACTGAGGCAAGCAACCGTGGTGTAGGAACAGTGCAGCAGCCGAACGGGGAAAAAGAAAGATGGAGAAAGAGAAAAGCGAAAAGGGAAAAGGGAAATTTTTGGGTTAAGGATCTCCAATTTTGAGTGGGAATTTCTGCGGTTTTTTTTGTCCCTTTCTCATCCAAATTAACTCCCTATTTTAGTAAAAAGAAAATTTGAGTCCTAGATTAATCTATCCTAGATTAATCTAACTTTTACTGTCATTACTTTTCAGGTAGCTGTTGAAATCTATCCTATAGTGATGCTCAAATTAGATCATTGATCGATTTTTAAATTTCATCATAAACCTAATTGATTCCTTTCAATTACGTAATTCATAGTTCAAACCCTACTCAAAGGCAGGGCATTTCCCAATTTTATAAGAATTTATATACAACGGTATCTCCAATTGTAGCGCCTCTAAGATGTAAAATATATCTTTCTCACCATTCCCATATCGTATGAGACAAATATATGCATTTCAATTATAGTCATATTCTATGGTTACGATTCTATCATATATGTATTTATTTCCTTGAAAATCAATTTTATGGTGTATACGCTTTTGACCTCCTCCTCTATGCCTTGTAATAATGATTCCTCTAACATTACGACCTTTAACACAACAATATTGTCCATAGATCAAATTATTTCGTAGATTGAATTTCACTTAAATGTCTATAGCTCCATTGCGTGTGCTCAAAGCAAAAATTAAAAGATAAATTAATAAAAGCTATTTATCTAAAAATAATCTAAATTATCCTACGAATATAATAAATAATAATAATTCATCTAACTCGTAATTATCCTAATTAATTAATACTAAAATCCATAAGTATCCTAGTATAATTCTAATAATAATCCTAAAATAATAATATTAATATTAATACTAATAAACCAACACTAACGGATAAAATAATTTAACTAAACTTTAAAAAGATTAACTCACAATTAGTCCCTCACTTAAAGATTAAAATTCAAATTAATCCCTAATATCAAATCAAAATTCAATTTAATCTTAGAATTAAACTAAAAATTCAAATAGATCACATATCACTACTTTTTTATTATAATATATTGCAATGTCTCACCGCATCGAGATTCCAGAAGAAATGTTTATTTAAAGCATGGTCTATCCTGGAGCCTATACATATAGATGACTTGTTTTATAGATGATGTGTGGATTAAAAGGAGCACATATGTTTATAGTGAGGAATTATTATTGACTGTCATTATCATACACCTTTCGGGTGTTGATTTTCACTTGCATAGCTAAAACAAGTTGGGAGAGAGTTTACTTAATTATACAAAGGTGAGGTTGCATCAAGTGTTTGAAACGTTGGGTGTAAATATCTCTTTGTACTGTAATGTTCATAGTGGATTCATCTCTAGGTAAGGCTCTATAGATGTAAGACAAGTTTTGAATTGTTTAATCATCTTGGTTGTGCTGTTTACTTTTCTTTACTTTTACTTGTTACATAGTGTGTATCAACTCAAGAAATAAACACATTTCTATCTTTTAGGGTGTACTTGATTGGATAGAAAAGTGAAAAGAAATTAAATTTTAAATGTGCTTAATATGAAAAAAAGTGAGAGGAAAGAAAATAGTAGAGGTGATTATTTCCCATCTTAATGTATAAAAACCAATCTTTACAAATTGGAATGATAAGAGAATAGAAAATGAGAAAGAAAATAGTAGAGGTGATTATGCATTTTTCAAATGTTTTGTTTTCTTTACTTTCATCTTTCAACTGTACCAAACAATAGATGGAAAGAAATTTTTTTTTCATCTTTCCATATTTCCTACCAATCACACCTACTAACAGACACAATCATATTTTTCATCTTTCTATTTTTCTATCCCTCAATTTTCTATCTTCTCAATTTTCTCTCCTGCCTACCAAGTACATCCTTAGGAAGCACAATTGATTATGAGACATTACTTTTCTGCTTGTTAATCTTAACCTCTGCATTTTGGGTACATAATGTAGATTATCATTTAATGAAAGCTCTTCACACCCTATAACCATGGAGAAATTTCAAGATTTGAGTTACTACCTGCTTCAATGCATTACAAGAGTAGAAAACAAAGCATCAAAAAAGGAATCTATTGTCCAAAATTTTGAAGTATGCACAAACTATATGAATCCCATAGATGATAGGTTGACAGCTTAGATTGGCTTCATTCTATTACCAAATGTTAAGGATGAGAATATGGATGCCCTGCAACAATCGCAACCTTTTTTTAGCTTGTTATAAAACAACTGTATTTATGTTCCATTAACTTTCGTATTCCATTGTGCATTAGTTTCTTTATTCAAGATTAAAATGTTGCATTATACTAATGTTTTATCTGTATAAATTGATTAATAAAGAATGAAATTCAGATGATTTTTTCAATCACGGAAAGTCTTTGTACACACTAACGAGAACAATCTGATAAAAAAAATCCGTGAGATTCTTCGATGGAAACTTATTTAAATTCAGAACACTATTGAAATGAAATATATAAACACAGTCTGCACAACTTTTTCTTTCTTTATGCATTGCATCATCAAGAAGCAGATATTGAAAACTGCCCAAAATTCATGAAGAAAGACAGTCCCTTAATTAAGTATTATTTATTAATTTGTTCATGTAACCCCCTCCAATTGATGTTTAAACAAAAGGCTCTTCCTCCGGAATTCGATGCAACGAGATACTGCAATCCTCGAAAGAAAGGAAGAACATGGGCATGGCAGGGGCGCTTGTTGGTGAGCTAAGGAGGATTCTAGCACATCAATTCCCTCTACATAGCAACAAGAACTTGGAAATTATAAATGTTGTTGCGCGGAAGCGTGTGAAAGAGTAAAAATATTGTACTGAAAAATCACACTAAGTTCAATTCCCAGGAAAGAGAGGTAGATCACGAAGATCATTTAAATAACAAGTCTTTCCTAGCCAGAATATCTCTCTATCGTAATTTAATAGCACAATAAATCACTACAATCACATTCACAAAATATGCAAAATAAATAATAAAGAACACCAGAATTTTAACGAGGTTCAGCAAATTTTGCCTACATCCTCGGGCACTACCAAATATATTTCACTCCAAAAATTACAAGTGAAATTTACAAATAGGGAGAGAGAATAATGCCTTAAGTAGAGAATGGCAATTATAGGATGAAGAAAGTAAGAAATGGTTAGGCCTATTTATAGTTGAGGTTCAAGGATCAACTTGCAATGTCCCTATACAATTAGGGACCAAAATTGCAATTATCCCATGCCAACTTTTAACCCAACTTGCCAACCAATCTTACTTTCTACTTTCGGTGCCCACCCTTTTTGACTTTTCAAACAATGGGTGGGTTCCAATAATCTCCACCTTGAAGATTGGATTAGGATAATCTTATCTTCACACAATTCTTTCTGCCTTTGACAACAATACTTGATAGTGCCTTCTTCAACTGTTAAACTTGCAGGATATTAATCAAGTTCAAACAATGTTCGAACTTGGTTGCTGTTACCACCTTGGTCATCATATCTGCGGGATTATCTGCAGTCTTGATCTTCTGAAGACAAATTTTCCCCTCTTCAATAATTTCCCGCACAAAATGGAATCGTACGTCGATATGCTTTGTACGTGCATGATAGACTTGATTCTTTGCTAAATGAATAGCACTTTGACTATCACAATACACGTTAATATGCTCTTTAACCAATCCCAAGGTTTTAGCCATACCTTGTAACCAAATAGCCTCCTTTACAGCCTCTGTTACAGCCATGTACTCGGCTTCTGTGGTTGACAACGCAACTGTAGACTATAATGTAGACTTCCAACTTATTGGTCCTCCAGCAAGTGTAAACACATAACTGGTGGTTGATCTTCGCTTGTCCAAATCACCAGCATAGTCAGAATCAACGTACCCAATAACACATTTACCAAGTGTATTATCCTGCTTGAACAGTAATCCAACATCTACGGTCTTCTGAATATATCGTAGAATCCATTTCACAGCTTGCCAATGTCCTTTTCCAAGATTATGCATATACCTGCTCACTATACTAACTGCCTGTGAAATGCCGGGTCTTGTACACACCATTGCATACATCAAGCTACCCACTGCATTAGAATACGGAACTTGCAACATGTATTCTTGTTCCGTATTCGTCGAAGGAGATAGTTGTGCAGAAAGCTTGAAATGAGAAGCCAATAGGGTACTTGCAGGTTTGTCTGCTCATTCATGCCAAACTGCTGTAGTACCTTCTTCAAATACTACTTCTGAAACAAGCTAACTCTATCATGAACTCTATCTCTCTATATTTTCATGCCGAGAATCTTTTTAGCTTCTCCTAGATCTTTCATCTCAAACTCGAGATTGAGTTGAGTCTTCAATCTTTCAATCTCAACTCTGCTCTTAGATGCTATTAGCATATCATCAACATATAAGAGCAAGTATATGAAAGTTCCATCTTGTAGCTTTTGAAAATACACACAATGATCAAATTTGCTTCTTGTGTACCTTTGCCCTTTCATGAACTGATCAAATCGCTTGTACCACTGCCTCGGAGATTGCTTCAATCCATAAAGCGACTTTGTCAGTTTACAAACTCAATTTTCTTTTCCAGCAACCTTGAATCCATCTGGCTGAGTCATATAGATTTCCTCTTCCAAATCACTGTGTAAAAACGCGGTCTTCACATCAAGCTGAACTAGTTCAAGATCATATTGCGCAACCAAGGCTAGCAAAATCTGAATAGACGAATGCTTCACAACTGGAGAAAACACTTCATTGTAGTCTATTCCTTCTTTCTGAGCGTAACCCTTTGCTACCAATCTAGCCTTATATCGAATTTCATTTTTATCAGGAAATCATTCCTTCTTTCCCCTGGGTAGTGTCACCAACTCCCAGGTCCTATTTTTATGAAGAGACTGCATTTCTTCATTCATTGATTGCTTCTACTTTACACCATCAGGGTTACTTATTGCTTCTGTGTAAGTAGAAGGAACATCATCATCTGTAATTGGAAGTGCATAGGCCACTATATCATCAAAGCGAGCAGGCTTACGAATCTCTCTTCTTGGCTTTCTATATGCAATTGAATCTTGTTGCTGTAGAGGTTCTTGGGTAGGAACCTCTTCATCATTTGTCCCTCCAATATTAGCTAGATCATCGTTAACCTTTTCAAGCTCCACCTGCTGCAAAGTACTACTAGTTTTGTCATCCTTTTGTGAATCACTGTACTTCAACATGGTTGATTCATCAAAAGTCACATCTCTACTGAAAACAATCTTCCTTGTATCAGGACACCAGAGACGATATCCTTTTACTCCATCAGTTATACCCAAGAATAATGCTTTCTTTGCTCTTGGGTCTAACTTAGATTCTTTTACATGATAATATGCAGTGGAACCAAATACATGTAAAGAATCATAATCAGTAGCAGATTTACCAGTCCACATCTCCATAGGAGTTTTTCCATTTATTGCAGCTAATGGCAAACGGTTAATTAGATGGCACGCATATGTAACTGCCTTAGCCCAAAATTCTTTGCCCAATCTAGCATTGGACAACATACATCGAACTTTCTCCAGTATAGTTCGATTCATGCGTTCTGCCACCCCATTCTGCTGTGGTGTATCCCGAACAGTGAAGTGTCGCACAATGCCCTCATCTTGGCATACTTGTAGAAATGGATCGTTTTTGTACTCAGTACCATTATCTGATCGAAGTCGTTTGACCTTTCGACCAGTCTGAGTCTCCACCATCTTCTTCCATTTCAGAAATGCATCCAAAACTTCACTTTTTCTTTTCATTAGATACACCTATACTTTTCTTGAATAATCATCAACAAAAGTAACAAAATAGTGCATACCTCCCAAAGAAGTTACTTTGGTAGGTCCCCACACATCACTGTGAACGTAGTCCAGAATTCCTTTCGTATTGTGAATTGCTGGACCAAATTTTACCCTCTTCTGCTTGCCCAGAACACAATGTTCACAGAATTCCATTGTGCAAGAATTTGCACCTTTCAATAAGCCTTGCTTCACCAATGTCTGCAAAGCTTTTTCACCAGCATGTCCCAATCGCATATGCCATAATCTGGTAGCCTCTAAATCTACATCTTTTGTAGAAACTGTTGATGTTGATCCAATAACTGTACTTCCATTTAAAAAATACAAGTTATTTCTTCTTGTGCCTTTCATCATCGTCAGTTGCCCAGCTACTACTTTTAGTAATCCATCTCTCAAAGTGATTGTGAGCCCTTTAGATTCTAGGGCCCCTAATGAGATGAGATTTTTCTTCAGGCTAGGTACGTAGTGAACATCTGTCAAGACTTGGATTGAGCCGTCGTGATTCTTCAATTGGACTGTACCTACTCCCATTGTCTTACAAGCACTATCATTGCCCATAAGAACAATTCCACCTTCTAGCTCTTTAAGACTAGAAAACCAGTCCTTATTAGAACACATATGGTAAGTACATCCTGAATCCAAAATCCACTCATCTGTTTGACATGCCATTTCCATGCCAACCAAGCTAAAGTCTGACTCCTCATCATGCTCCGCTACACATGCATTAGAAATAGCCTTGCCCTTTTGTAGCTTAGGACAATTCTTTTTCCAATGCCCTTTTTCACGGCAAAAGGCACATTCATCTTTGGCGGGTCTCCCTTTGGACTTTCCCCTTCTACCAGATTTGCTGCTGTGTAAACGACCTCTTACTGTTAAGACTTCTGCAGTTGTATCTCTGTGATCTCTTTTATCTTTCTTTCGAGTCTCAGATCTATACAACGCACTACAGACTGCATCAAATGTGATCGTGTCCTTCCTATGAAGCAATGTGGTGGTAAGATGATCATATTCATCAGTAAGGGAATTCAACAACAATAATGCCTTGTCTTCATCTTCAAATTTCTCATCCAAATTTAGCAAGTCTGCTAAAATTTTATTGAATGAGTTCACATGGTCATTCATCGACATACCGAGTGCATACGTGAATCGATAAAATTTCTTTTTCATATAAAGCCTATTTTCAAGACTTTTCGTTAGAAACTTTTCTTCCAGTGTATCCCATAACTTCTTCGCTGATGTCTCCCTCATGACAGAGTACTTCTGCTCTTTGGCCAAACATAGGCGGATTGTACCACACGCCTGTCTATTGATCTTGGCCCACTCCTTGTCATCCATCTTGTCAGGTTTTTCTTCAAGGGCTATATCTAGCTCTTGCTGACATAAGACATCCAAGATCTTACATTGCCACATACCAAAATTATTGGTACCGTCAAATTTCTCTACTTCAAATTTTGCATTTGTCACAGTAGTCCTTGTTGATGACGATGTTGCTGCCATTTTTCTCCTCAATCCCAACTACTGTATACGTGAACAGTACCGTATACGTAAATAGTGCCGTATATGTAAATAGTACTGTATACGTGAATAGTACAGTAAACGGTCGTATTCTCTAAGTACGAATCTGGCTCTGATACCAATTGTTGCGCGGAAGCGTGTGAAAGAGTAAAAATATTGTACTGAAAAATCACACTAAGTTCAATTCCAAGGAAAGAGAGGTGATCACGAAGATCATTTAAATACCAAGTCTTTCCTAGCCAGAATATCCCTCTATCGTAATTTAATAGCACAATAAATTACTTCAATCACATTCACAAAATATGCAAAATAAATAATAAAGAACACCAGAATTTTAACGAGGTTCAGCAAATTTTACCTACGTCCTCGGGCACTACCAAATATATTTCACTCCAAAAATTACAAGTGAAATTTACAAATAGGGAGAGAGAATAATGCCTTAAGTAAAGAATGACAATTATGGGATGAAGAAAGTAAGAAATGGTTAGGCCTATTTATAGTTGAGGTTCAAGGATCAACTTGCAATGTCCTATACAATTAGGGACCAAAATTACAATTATCCCATGCCAACTTTTAACCCAACTTGCCAACCAATCTTACTTTCTACTTTCGGTGCCCACCCTTTTTGACTTTTCAAACAATGGGTGGGTTCCAATAAATGTCAATATACAATAGGATAAAATTGATCTCGTTTAGACTGAGCACTGTCGAAAGGTAAATGAAAGACTTACTGTTACTGAAAACATAACCCCGTATTTTGTGCACAAATGGTGGCCAAACACAAAATTTAAGATAGGGCCAAACATTGGGCGTCATCATCATCTGTAATAGTAACAAACTCACATTCCCATTAGTGTTTGTACGTCAAAACCTTTTGCCAAATTAATTTTTCTTTACTAAAATGCTTACCATCATCAGTCTTATATTATTTCATATCTAAAGTTATGTCAGCTTGTTACTTTCACATATCACTCACAAAGAAATTAGTTAATAGATTTAGCGATTGTCATTTACATTGAGATTAAAATTTTGACATTCAAAAAATAGAGCAACTAAGAATTATCCAATTAGAGAATATGGATTAAATTTATAACTTTATTCATAATACAGGACTAATAGCATAATTTAACAAAACAGATTTAATTGCTATCATTTGATCAGGATAAAAAATTCAAAATTCAAAAAGTACAGGAACTAAAATTAATCAAATTAAAGTACAAGTACTAAATCTCAATTTACACAAAGTAAGGTCTGATAGCTAAATTTGACCTAAACATATCATAGAAAATAGAAGAAAAGAAACGAGTGGTATGAATTACCTGTCATTCCTTGTTAGTGTTGCTCTTCTAACTATTTTAGTGATCACAGTATTTGGTATAAGCTGCGATTTCAAATGTGTACACACAAGAGTACTTCATCAGATCATTGCAATGGTGAGATTATTATGATTTAAAACTGCAAAGCAATTAGATAAATTACCTCCTCATTTTTCTGCATTTAAATTCTTGAAATTTCCAAATTACTTTTACTAGAAGTCTTCTATGGTCACTGCACAAATTAGCAAAAGACAATGATAAATAAAGAAATTGCACCAGTAGGAGTAACAAAGTAATTTTAATTTATAAAATATGTAAACATACCAACCTGTAGCTATATGAGCAATCTTATGCCAATCGGCCCCAATGTCCTTCCGACATCTTTCCTCCAACTGGGGAGTTTGTCGTATGCATAACTCTTCCAAAC
Organism: Gossypium hirsutum; assembly: GCF_007990345.1. Classification (NCBI taxonomy): domain Eukaryota; kingdom Viridiplantae; phylum Streptophyta; class Magnoliopsida; order Malvales; family Malvaceae; genus Gossypium; species Gossypium hirsutum. The sequence continues at coordinate 122,801,929 of NC_053434.1, forward strand.
TAGTTAGGCAACGTATCTCGTCCGGAAGCGATGTTAAATTGGGAAAATCAACGAGATAAAGCTGTTGCAGATTTGTTAGATGTTGAAGCCACTCTGGAAGATGCTGACACTTCGGAACGGTTTCCAGCCATAGAGCACGTAAGCTTTTATAATCCTGGAATATTTGCATGCCAGCTGCAGATAACTCCAGCTCATTGCAATTTCTTATTGAAAACTCTTCAAGGGAAGTTAGATGTTGGAACACGGGAAAGAGTGACCTCAATCCACTGCAATTACGGATTTCTAATGATTCCAATTGAACAAGATGTTGAAGCCCAATGGGGAGAGACACGAGCTTTGGAATATTATCAATCACTGTTGAAGCCGTGGCCTGCATTGCAACAAAGAACCAACAGCAACAAATTGGTCAAAAGACCAGCAGCCGCAAATTGTACAAGTTAGCTGCTATACTGTTTTGAAGTGAAGCAGTGGAGTTGAATGAAGGATCATATTTTAAATGTTTTATTCCTATGTAACTTTGACCAAATCTTTTGTAATATGATGGCTAAGTTAGTAGGATAAGATTGAATGATTCACTTTGATGTAATAGCTGTTATATCAGCTTTCTTTTGTAAGCAAACTTTATTTTAGTATGTATTAAGTAAGGGCAGTTAAATTAGTAGGTAACTGTCAAATTTGTTCTTTTGTAACTTCCATATATTCAAAAATTTGAATGAAAAAAATACAACTTTCAGTTACAATTCTTTGCTGAGTTCTTCTTCATTTTTGTTTTCTTTCATTCCATTTGCTTCTGTTTATACTGCCAATGTTCTAACAAATGGTATCCAGAGCTTTCAGTCTTTGAGGGCCTTGGTTGTACACTATCATTAAGCAAGCTATACTTGAAACAAAAGAAGCAAAGGTTGTTTTTGGTTGCTGAAAATGAGTTTTACACCACCTCCTCCACCTGTCTTTGTTGGAGAAAATTACAACATTTGGGCAGTAAAAATGAGAACATATCTGCAGGCACATGACCTGTGGAATGTTGTTCTCAATGACACTGAGCCACCACCACTAAGAGCTAACCCGACTATAGCCCAGATCAGGCAGCACAATGAAGATTGTGCCAAGAAGTATAAGGCTATGTCGTGCCTTCAAAGTGGAGTTTCTGATGTTATTTTCACAAGAATAATGGCTTGTGACACTCCAAAGCAGGCCTGGGACAAACTCAAGGAGGAGTTTCAGGGGTCTGACAAGACCAGGCAACAGCAGCTGATCAACATGAGAAGAGATTTTGAAAATCTCAAAATGAAGGACTCAGAAACCATCAAGCAGTATGCTGACAGAATCATGGCTACTGTCAACAACATAAGGCTGCTTGGGAAAGAATTCAGTGACCAAAGAGTGGTTGAGAAGGTCATAACAACCTTGCCAGAGAAGTATGAGGCAAAAATTTCTTCTCTGAAAGACTCAAGGGACTTGTCAACAATCCCTTTGACAGAGCTTATAAATGCTCTTTATGCTCAAGAGCAGAGAAGGGCAAATAGGCAGGAGGACCACTATGAAGGAACTTTTTAGGCTAGAGGCAGAGAAGGCTCAAGTGCAAACTTAAATGCCAAAGGCAAGAAGCCTTGGACTGAGAAGAAGAAGAAAGAACCTGTCAAAAGGAAGTTCCCACCCTGTGTCTATTGCAAGAAGACTACTCATCTTGAGAAATACTGCTGGTACAGACCAGACATTCAATGTAGAGCCTGCAAGCAATTTGGCCACATTGAAAAGGTCTATAAAAGCAAATCAAAAGTACAACCAAAGTTTCAAAACCAAGCTCAAGCTACAGAAGAGGTTGAAACACCAGAAGAGCATGTTTTTTCAGCATCATGCTTTGCAAGCTCGAGCAAGGTTAACAAAATTTGGCTGATTGACAGTGGATGCACCCACCATATGGCTTCTGAGAAGAGTATATTCAAGGAGCTTGACACTACCTTCAAGTCCAAAGTCAGAATTGGCAATGGTGAGCTACTGGAGGCAAAAGGGAAAGGCAAGGCTTTGATAAGCACCAAGTTAGGTATTAAAACCATTTCAGAGGTTCTCTATGTACCTGATATTGACCAAAACTTGCTAAGTGTTGGCCAGCTATTGGAGAAAGGCTATTCTCTGATTTTTGAAGGCAAGAACTGTTTGATCAAAAATGCTGCTGGTGAAGTGTTAACCACAGTGGCTATGCAAGATAGGACTTTCATTGTAGATGTGAATCAGCTTCAAGCTAAAGCATATGCATCTCAGTCTGATGAGACTGATTTGTGGCACAGGAGGATGGGACATGTGAACTACAATTCTCTGAATATGATGCAAAAGATGGATTTGGTCAGTGACATGTCTAAAATTGAGCCAAGGGATGCTGTGTGTGAAGTCTGTCAGTTAGGAAAACAGACCAGGTTACCATTTCCTGTCAACAAAGCATGGAGAGCTCATGGGAAGCTTCAGCTGGTTCATACAGACATTTGTGGACCAATGAAGACCACCTCCTTAAATGACAGCAGGTACTTTGTACTTTTTATTGATAATTATTCGAGGTTCTGTTGGGTGAATTTTTTAAAGCATAAGTCAGATGTTTATGGTTCTTTCTGCAAATTTAAAGCCTTGGTTGAAAACCAAGCAAATTGCAAATTGAAATGTTTGAGGTCTGACAATGGTTCTGAGTATGTATCTCAGAAGTTTCAAAAATTGTGTGATGATGCTGGAATTCAACACCAATTGACTACTGTGTACACACCACAACAAAATGGTGTCTGTGAAAGGAAAAACAGAACAGTCCTTGATATGGCTAGGTGTTTGTTATTTGAGGCTAAAATGCCTAATGCTTTTTGGGCTGAAGCTGTGAATACAGCTGTTTACTTGTTGAATAGGCTGCCAACTAATGCAGTCAAGGGTAAAACACCCTTTGAAGCCTGGTTTGGACAAAAACCATCTGTCTCACATTTGAAGGTATTTGGTTGTCTATGTTATGTGTTGGTACCTGAGGAGAGAAGAACCAAGTTGGACAGGAGGTCCATGCCAGGGGTGTTTGTTGGCTACAGCAATGTGAAGAAAGGATGCAGAGTCTTTAATCCACTGACCAAGAAGGTTGTAGTGAGCAGAGATGTGAAATTCAGTGAAGCAAGTAGCTGGAAATGGGATGGAATTGAAGCAAATTTGCCCGAGGGAGAACAGATTGATGTTGATCTGCAGCAAGCTGAAATGAAGAAGTAACTGAAAATGGCTATGATGATGAACCTATTCGAGGCACTAGGACATTAACAGACATCTATGAGAGATGTGCAGTAACCATAGTAGAGCCTTCATGTTTTGAAGAAGCTGCAAAAGAAAAGTGCTGGCAGGATGCTATGGAAACTGAATTTAAAATGATTCAGAAAATGATACATGGGAGCTTGTGGATAGACCTGAAAACAGAAAAATCATTGGTGTCAAATGGGTCTTTAGGACTAAAAACAATACTGATGGTACTTTGAACAGACACAAGGCTAGATTGGTTGTAAAAGGTTATAGTCAGCAGCAAGGGGTTGATTTTTCTGAGACTTTTGCACCTGTTGCAAGGTTGGACACTATCAGACTGCTGCTTACTTTGGCAGCTCAAAAGCACTGGAAGGTGCACCATTTAGATGTTAAGTCAGCCTTTCTAAATGGCTTTCTTAATGAAGAAATATTCATTGAGCAACCTGGGGGTTTTGAGGTCCCTGGTGAAGAACAGAAGGTTTACAAGTTGAAAAAGGCCTTATATGGCCTAAAACAGGCTCCAAGAGCCTGGTATGAGAGGATTGATGGCTACCTAGCAAGGCTCGGGTTCACAAAGAGTGTTAGTTAGCCTACACTCTATGTTAAGAAGGATCAGAAGGAAACTTTGCTAATTGTTTCCTTGTATGTTGATGATCTGCTAGTCATTGGCTGTAAAGATGAACTGGTAGAAGACTTTAAGAAGCAGATGCAACATGTCTTTGAGATGACTGACCTTGGTCTAATGACCTATTTTCTTGGTATGGAAATCAGACAAGGAAGTGATGGTATTTTCATAAGTCAACAAACATTTGCTTCCAAGGTGCTTGAAAAATTTTGCATGTCGAAATGCAAATCAGTCACTACACCAGTTGCATTGGGGGAAAAATTATCAAGTGCCAGTGAGCATGATCGAGTAGATGAGAGAGCATATAGAAGCTTAATTGGTTGTTTGCTTTATTTAACAGCAACTAGACCAGACATTGTCTATGCTGTTAGTCTACTTTCAAGGTTTATGCACTACAGTAATGTGGCACATCTGAAGGCAGCAAAAAGAGTGTTAAGGTATGTCAAAGGAACTATCGATGCTGGTGTAAAGTTTTGGAGGGCAAAGGAGCTGAAACTCTTAGGCTATTCTGATAGCGATTGGGCAAGGTCAGTTGATGACATGAGGAGCACTTCAGGTTATTTTTTCACCTTAGGCTCGAGTGTTTTCAGCTGGAGTTCAAAGAAGAAACAAACTGTTGCACAATCCACAGCAGAGGCTGAGTATATCTCAGCTGCAGCAGCAGTAAATCAAGCCATTTGGCTTAGGAAGATTTTGGATGATTTGAATGAAAATCAAGCTCAGCCTACTGAGATTAGAGTGGATAACCAATCAGCTGTGGCCATAGCCAAGAATCCAGTCTTCCATGGTAAGACTAAACACTTCAAAATCAAATTTCATTTTGTTAGAGAAGCTGAGGAATCGAGGGAGGTTAGCTTAGTTCATTGCAGTTCAGAAATTCAGTTAGCTGACATTTTAACTAAACCATTGGGAGCCAACCGATTTAATGCTTTGAAGGAAATGATTGCTGTTTGTTGCATACAGTCCAAGGAGGAGTGTTGAAGCCGTGGCCTATATTGCAACAAAGAACCAACAGCAACAAATTGGTCAAAAGACCAGCAGCCGCAAATTGTACAAGTTAGCTGCTATACTGTTTTGAAGTGAAGCAGTGGAGTTGAATGAAGGATCATATTTTAAATGTTTTATTCCTATGTAACTTTGACCAAATCTTTTGTAATATGATGGCTAAGTTAGTAGGATAAGATTGAATGATTCACTTTGATGTAATAGCTGTTATATCAGCTTTCTTTTGTAAGCAAACTTTATTTTAGTATGTATTAAGTAAGGGCAGTTAAATTAGTAGGTAACTGTCAAATTTGTTCTTTTGTAACTTCCATATATTCAAATATTTGAATGAAAAAAATACAACTTTCAGTTACAATTCTTTGCTGAGTTCTTCTTCATTTTTGTTTTCTTTCATTCCATTTGCTTCTGTTTATACTGCCAATGTTCCAACAAACACTAAACAAGAGAGATTCTTAAGGGGTTCCCATTGCATGCCCTCTAAATCAACCTCCTTGCAATCTTTTATTATTAAAGTTTTGAGGCCGATGAGATGTTGCTGCCACCCAGATAAAGACTCTAGCAAATGACAAGAATCAATAAAACAGCGTTCAAGGGAAGTCATATTTTGCAAGCAATCATCTAGCATGTGAGTGTCCAGTCCCTCAATGTTCTCTGCATGGAAAGATTTCAATTTGGAAAGAGGAAGAGAAGAGGTTGAAGTTGATGGGGTCGTACTAGTGATGCTCATCTTGATGGTCTGCTTTAATGGCCTTGGACTGGTATTCACCAACTTTAGCTTTTCACTGAGTGATGGATACAGCGGCATCGAAGTCAAAGGGCAATATTTAATATCTAGAGAGGAAAGACAAGGAAATGCCATGGTTGATGCTCTTATAACTGTTGTGTCGTCCTCCACCAACTCTTCATATTCGGGCAGTTCCAGAGACGAAGAACTTTAAGCGACGGAAAGAATGATTCTGTGTCTCCATGTCTTCCATTGGGGCCATGATCTTCCATGCACTGGAGCTCAGTTAAATTAGATATCTTCAGCTGTTGAAGACAAGGCAATTGAGCAAAGGATGGGAGGTGTTTGAAATTACTCGGACCCCATATGGTAATATCAACGAGTTTTGTAAGCAAAGAAAGCCAACTTGGAAACTTGGCATTACCCCTCCACCCGCCCACCTTCAACATCTTCAGATTTGGATGGGGCTGGAGGACTTCAAGTGACTTGTCATCATCATTGTTGTCATCGCCCCATTCTAAAACAAATGCTTCCAAATGTTGCTTCTCTTTTAAATTAGCAGCCCTAAACATCTCTTTTGCATTTTTCACAAATCCCAAATTACTTATTATTAGCTCTCCCTTTAAGTTGATAAGCCCACTCAATTCACTTAGATCTGCTCCACCCTGGGAGCCATCTTTATCCACTACAAACCTGCTTAACATCTCAAGGGAAGTCAACTTCCCTATTCCACGCGGCATATGAGTTAAGCCATAACAATGTACACACCCTATATGGGAAAGATTCACCAATTTTGCAATCTTCTTTGGCAATTCTTCAAGCCCAACACACCAATCAAGTTTCAGAGCTTGCAAATTTTGCATATTGCAAATACTCTTTGGGAGGATCTTAATATTGGGATTGTCGGAAAGATCTAAATACCTCAAATGTTTCAATTTATGAATGGAACGTGGAACTATATTAAGATTTAAATTATTCAACTTTAATACCCGCAAGCATCTACATCATGAAATTATTAAATCCCATGTTTCGTCCTCACTCATAATTTGGCTTTGCTCGCTCTCTTTTGGGAAACAAAGTAAAGTTCGGAACTTCTTTCCCTTAAGCAAAGGAATTAATAAAGGACTAATTGATACATGACGACATTTTTCACTAACCTCACTTGCACTTGAATTTGAATCTATAAAACTACTCTCTGTCCCTGCTACTAATTCAGCTAGATCATGCATTAAATCATGCATTTTACATGTTGTAAACCAGGTTTCATCATCTTCTACCTCTTGAAAGAAACTTCTTTCAACTAAATCTTTAAAATACCCCAACCCAATCTCTTCAAGAGATTGACTTGGACTTGACTGCTTTACAAAACCTTGTGCAATCCAAAATTGAACAAGTGTTCGTACGTCAATTTTATGATCTTTTGGATACAATCGACAATAAGCAAAACAATGCTTCAAATGATATGGGAGATGATCATAACTCAACTTAAGTGTAGGTAGAATTTCACCTCCGTTCTGAGATATTCTAGCAAGTTCATTATCTTTAAAAGAAAGCCAATCATTTTTAGAATTTTTGAAAGATAATTTACCAGCTATCGTCCTTATGACTAAGGGAACTCCACCACACCTTTCCAAAATCTGCTTTCCTATTTCCACAAACTCTAAACTTGTTGAATCTGTAGACCTTTGCTCAAATGCTATCTCTTTAAACAAAGACCAAGCATCATCATCAGACAAACCTTTTAAAACATGGGGTTGACATTTACTAGTAATCTTTGCTACCCTTAAAGAGCGAGTAGTTACTATTATCCTACTCCCTTTAGCCCCACCCATCAATAACTTCTTTAAGCTAACCCATTGTTCCCACTCCTCATTCCAAATATCATCCGAAACAAGTAAATACTTTTTCTCATGAATTTCATCTCGAAGTTGTTTTCAATTGATCCATTTCGAGATTTTGATCAGGTGCATAGTTAGCTACAGATTTGATAATGTTTTTCACTATTATTTTCAAATCAAAAATATTTGAAACACACACCCATATCCTCATCTCAAAATGATCTTTGACTATTTCATAAACAAATTGTGCCAGCGCAGTCTTCCCTAACCCTCCAAACCCCACAATTGGAATGATACAAACATTCTCTTCACTTTGAAACCCTAGCATGAGTTTTGGAAGAGCTGCTTTATCATCTTCCCTCCCTATTATTTCATCTTTATGCATAAAAGAGTGTGTTCGCTGCCTCTTTTTAGACATGAAAGAGGGTTCCACGAGACTATCACGCTCTACCAAGTTGAACATCTTGGCCTCACTTCCAATGGAAGTTAACCTGGCCTTAATGGCCTTAATTTGACGGCCCATTTTGAGACCATAAACAAACTGGTTTGAGCTTGAAAAGAAAAGGCGTACCTCTTTCGTCAGCTTGTTCCCACTGAGTAGATCTTTTCGCAAAGCTTCGGTAGAGAAATCATCGAGCAAGTCATCAGCATCATAAAGTGCATCTTTCAGCTTTTCAAGCCAATTTTTGACGAGGTTGCTGGTCATGGATTGTTCTTCGGCATCAAGAAGGACACCTTTGATTGTGGAGATGGTGTTTTTGAGGTCCTCAATGTCATCTTTGAAATTCCACCATAGTCCAATTTGAGAGAGAGCAAGGGAGCTCAACTTACTAGCGAGCCCTCCGGCGATGTCAAAAGCAATTGCTTCGGCCATTGATGGTTGAACCCAAAATCAAGTGAAAGTGTTTGATTATTGCAGTAGGAAGAGTGAAATGATTCGAACAAGATGAAGTGCAGTCCATACAGGTAGAGTCTATGGTATTTTATAGATGCCACCACCCACCCCCAAGTAATAATTAAATAAAATCTCATTTTCTTGCTCTATTAAAAAAATTTGAGCAGTTTTCAATTTCTGTTATTTTCTTTTTACAAATAAATAATGATTAATGCTACTTAAACTTAAGTCACACTTAAAATGATAAATATTTTTTATTATCAAATCAATACATGAAATTCTATTTTAATGAGAGAGTAACCAGAACTATGATCAAATTAAAAATATATATATCAATGATTATAATATTAGCGTCCTAAAACTTAATTTACTATTAATCAATCACTCACCTTAAATTGAGTCAAAAACTTAATTAGGGCAGCTAAAATCTTACATGTATTTGTTTATTGTAAGTGTGGTTGATGATTTTGATTTATTAGTCAAATTTTATTTTAATATTTATGGTGCTTATGAGTTGTTATGGTGAGATATTCTTTATTATAAGTTCAATATTATTTCAACATTATCATCTAGATATGTATGACAACATAAGACAATTTCAAATGTTTATATGGACACTTGGTAACTGTTGATGTTATATGTTGACTATTAATTATTGTTTATTAGTATAGTTTATTTGTGCTTCGTATTAGGATGGTTTTTTTATTTGTGTTAAATTATAGAATAAAAATTTAAAAATTAAAGTATGTTCTAAAATTTTATATGTTCCATGCATTTGAAATTTAATCTCTTATTTTTATTTTTTAAATTTAAAAATCAGCTTTCAAATTATATAATTTGGACTAATCAATAATATTATAAATATATAAAGACCAAATTATGTTATAAATGAAAATATAAATATTAAATTTAAACATAATAACCATTTTTATAATGCAAAGAAAAAGAAAGAAAGCACAATCACGTGTTAAAATATACTCTAAATCTCTGTACACTTCTTATATTTGAAAATTCAAGTCTAATAGTCATTATTGTTAATTTTTTTCTAACCCTGTAGCGGTTACTTTATAACAATAAAAATAAAGTTAGAAAAAATTGATTAAGAATTTTTTTTTAAAAAAATATCCTTTCGAACTCGTTATAATAAAATATGTAAATAATTTCAAATATTTGTCTTCTACAAGGCATACTTAATATAAAATTTATTTCTGATAAAAAAAGTTTTCGGATAAGATAATACATTCAAGTTAAACAAGTAATAGGATCTCCATCCAAATGGTTAGGAAGCAATTCTGTTGACTATTTTTAACAACAAAATAGTCTTTTTCTTAAATCTAATGACAACACGTAATTAATATCACCTATCCTTAAATAATAATTAAATAAAAATATTATTGTCTTGCTCTTATTTATAAATTGTGCAGCTTTTAATGTCTATCTCTTGATAATAGAGAAGAGCAAGTTGTGCAAACTTTTCAATTAAGGTTGGGTTGGAATTATAATTCACGCTTTTAATGCTCTTAATTGTTATAATAACAACGATATCAATTAAATTATTAATATTAGAGAACGTGGATTCGAATATATTGAAATGTGTTATCTTCAATTATAAAAATTTATAATGAAATTAATATTAAAAAAAGATAAAATTTTATCTCAAACTTTAAAAATAATTAAATACTAATTTGAATAATACGATTTTTTAAATTTTAATAAGTATGATTTCAATTTTTACATATATGTACAAATGTAGCAATTTAAAATAATATTTTTTTAGTAATTAGAGTGGGATTGGATTGAATTATTTAAGATTAAATATAAACTCTCGTGACTCGTAACATAATATCTTTATTATTAGACTAAAAAATAATTGGCTAAAATAATATTTTTTTATTGGAGTAATATATTTGAGGTAACAATACATTTATTAAAACTTTATTGTTTCAATAGGGAAGACTATATATTAAAGTTTGATTATCATCTACAACATTTATCTATTAATTGAAAATGAAACCCCAAATATATGCCGACTTGTGTCTATATATTAATTGAAAATTAAACCATAAGTATATGATGTTGTACACACTATTGCTTTATCCTTCATTTCATCTTTTATTTATATGCTATTCCCTGTAAAATAATGAAAAAGAAATAGTAAAGGGGAAGTAGGGTCGAATCCTCAGGGACCGGATTATATGAATGCTTGTCTCTCGAAATCCTGGACAAAATCGTGCCCAAGAAAACCTGCGTTCCTGGAAAAAAAATAAAAAACAGAATTTAAGAATTGATTTTGGAAGTGAAAATAAAATAAAAAAAGAATTTAAAGTTTACTGAAATTATGATTACGAAAATAATAAAAATAATAAAGAGAGTTTTAAGAGAAAAGAAATTCTTATGGGAAAGTTCCAACCTCCGGTTGTCTCATTCCACCTTGGGCTCAATCCTTGGCTTTTGGATGATCCTTCTCGACTCAAGTAAGCCAGTTATAGTGGAAGAGGACACCTACGACCACCAGCTCCAAAGATTAGATTTAGGATTTTTAGGGAACCTAACTCTAGCTAGTAATCTATGCTAGATCAATGCTTCTCAATGGCGAATCCCACGCCATTTTGTTTCTTTGGCTCGCCAACCTCTGACGCAGTAAGTTAACGAACCGACTATGCAGTCCTTCCAAAACATACAAAGCGGCCGCCTTTGCATATGCTGAAAAGCTTATTTCTTAAGGGCCATTGACGGAAGCGTCAGCCCGTAGTGCGGAGAAACGATGAATACTTGGCGAGAAGACTAAGTACGAATTCTAAGCCTCAAGAACCCTTTTTGGGGAAATATTGACAACTTTTGGCTAGAAGGGTTTTGTAGTGGCTCATGATAATGGAGGGAAAGCAAATAAATAAAAATATGGAAAAAGAAATTTTATTGAAAAGAAATATGAAAGAACAAAAGACTTTTGGGGGAGAGTGTTTACAGAAAAAGATGCCCCTAAATAGAGTCACTTCACCCCCAATTTATAGTGCTAGGGAGATAGTCTAATTGAACTTAAATTCTAAAAAGATAAATACATTTAATTAAAGATAAACAAAGATAATTAAAATAAAATCCTAAATTTGAATAATCCTAATAATTATCTTAATATTAATTATCCTAATAGAATAAAATAAAATAGAGTCTTCCAAAATAAAATCTCTTCTATTTGCTTTTAAGTCCTTGTGCCTTCCATGTTCGCACTTTTGGCACCATATTTGTCTCACGTTGTATATTGGCCCATTTAATCTCCAAATTGACGCTTTTTCCCTTGAATTTACTTTTCGCCTCCAATTTAGTCCCTAAAAGATAAAAAGACATAAATAGCTCAAATTAGTAGGCTCAAGCTCAAAATAAACACATGATTAATATATAAAAACACGTCATTTTAGAGTATTATCAAATTCCCCCTACTTAGCCCATGCTT